>NW_004798885.1:38272-44438 GCF_000002075.1 Aplysia californica | reverse complement strand
TCCCCTCGTCTCTGTAGAGAACATCTCCCCTCGTCTCTGTAGAGAACATTTCCCCTCGTCTCTGTAGAGAACATCTCCCCTCGTCTCTGTAGAGAACATCTCCCCTCGTCTCTGTAGAGAACGTCTCCCCTCGTCTACTCTCGTCTCTGTAGAGAACATCTCCCCTCGTCTACTCTCGTCTCTGTAGAGAACATCTCCCCTCGTCTCTGTAGAGAACGTCTCCCCTCGTCTACTCTCGTCTCTGTAGAGAACATCTCCCCTCGTCTACTCTCGTCTCTGTACAGTGTACTGGAATTTATTTACCTCTGTGGTAGTAGCCTACATGTACTGTGTACTGGGTCGTTTACCTCTGTGATAGTACATGACACATGTTGTTTACCTCTGTGATAGTACATGACACATGTTGTTTACCTCTGTGATAGTACATGAAACATGTTGTTTACCTCTGTGACAGTACATGACACATGTTGTTTATCTCTGTGATAGTACATGATGTTAAATGTGAAATGTACACCGTTGCTTCATGAATGCCAACAAAACATACCCTAGTTGTTTATGCCTCTGTGCCTGTGGATGGAAAAGCTTAATAAAAAAAAGTATTCGATAATCTCCTTGTTAGGTGTTGTTTTTTTAAGGTGTGTGTGGAGGGCGGGAGTGGGGGGGGGGTTGATCCTGTCCATTTTTATCAATTGGCGCTTTTGAGTTTAGTAAACAACAAAATGAGCAACGTTTTAGATGTTTAAGGTCAGCTGTTAGTGTTAACGAGAACAAAATAGAGAAATAGAGACATGCTGTTAGAGTTAACGAGAACAAAATAGAGAAATAGAGACATGCTGTTAGTGTTAACGAGAACAAAATAGAGAAATAGAGACATGCTGTTAGTGTTAACGAGAACAAAATAGAGAAATAGAGACATGCTGTTAGTGTTAACGAGAACAAAATAGAGAAATAGAGACACGCTGTTAGTGTTAACGAGAAACAAAATAGAGAAATAGAGACATGCTGTTAGTGTTCATGAGAACAAAATAGAGAAATAGAGACATGCTGTTAGTGTTCATGAGAACAAAATAGAGAAATAGAGACATGCTGTTAGTGTTCATGAGAACAAAATAGAGAAATAGGGACATCCTGAAAGTTGTTTCTGTTTTTTGTTAGCCCCCCCCCCCCCCCCTTCCCAAAAAATTCCCCAGTGAAATATGAGTTCATCTGTGTAACGCTTATCATTATCAGTAACTTGCACATCTATGAGAACAATGGCCTGAACTGGGGGTGGCTTCAGCAACTGATCAGCCATTGGTCCAACCATGTGATTCTAACATCAGTAATGATATTGTTCCGATCATGTAATTCTTCCATCAGTATCAGTAATGATATTGTTCCGATCATGTGATTCTTTCATCAGTAATGATATTGTTCCGATCATGTAATTCTTCCATCAGTATCAGTAATGATATTGTTCCGATCATGTGATTCTTCCATCAGTAATGATATTGTTCCGATCATGTAATTCTTCCATCAGTAATGATATTGTTCCGATCATGTAATTTTTCCATCAGTAATGATATTGTTCCGATCATGTGATTCTTCCATCAGTATCAGTAATGATATTGTTCCGATCATGTAATTCTTCCATCAGTAATGATATTGTTCCGATCATGTAATTTTTTCATCAGTAATGATATTGTTCCGATCATGTGATTCTTCCATCAGTAATGATATTGTTCCGATCATGTAATTTTTTCATCAGTAATGATATTGTTCCGATCATGTAATTCTTCCAGCAGTATCAGTAATGATATTGTTCCGATCATGTAATTCTTTCATCAGTAATGATATTGTTCCGATCATGTAATTCTTTCATCAGTAATAATATTGTTCCGATCATGTAATTCTTCTATCAGTAATGATATTGTTCCGATCATGTGATTCTTTCATCAGTAATGATATTGTTCCGATCATGTGATTCTTCCATCAGTATCAGTAATGATATTGTTCCGATCATGTAATTCTTCCATCAATATCAGTAATGATATTGTTCCGATCATGTAATTCTTCCATCAGTATCAGTAATGATATTGTTCCGATCATGTGATTCTTCCTTCAGTAATGATACATACTAATCTTGTTCCAACCATGTAATTCTCACTGTAACCAATTGTTCCAACCATGTTAATCTCACATCAGTAATCATTTCGCGGATGTTTTTCAATACTTTCGTAACTCAAGTGACGACAAAATCGGCATGTATCCATTCCTAGCACCTTAAAACAAAGGAACATATTGAGTTAAAAGATCTAAAGAATATACTTATGATTTTTTTAAAGAATCAATGTGTCAAAAAAGTCGTTACTGAAATACAATAAAAGAGTTTTTCAACAGTCATAAGTGAACTTACGACTGCTTTCTCGAAAAAAAACATCAGTTTTTTAATGCAGTCGCAAAACATGTGACAAGAGAAGGGAAAAGCGATGGTTACGTTATCTGTAATATCAGTGATGCTGAAGAGTATCTCGAGTTAGGAGAAGAGAGATTCACGGAATCTGACCCTTCACAATTATTGATTTGTAAAATGTAATATTTTCCACGTAGGATGCTGTTTGGATCAACCCGTTGTTCCCGTTCTTTTCCTCCTCTCGCGGGTCCAATTATTTTACAATTGTTTTTTTGTTGTTGTTGTTTTTTTCTAGAGTATCGTATTTCGAGATACGATTTTTTTTAAAGGGGGGGGGGGGGTCTACATCAGAAGGCTACCTCGCTTATTAGAGGATCAAATTTTACCAAATTTCACACACATAACCAGCATAGTGAGGAGTCTTACAATCAACAGTCGAATTTGAGAAAGAAAAAGTTTCGTTTCCATAGCTACTGCGGCCATATTGGATTTTATTGACATGTCTTACGTAATGAATACCGCAATTATTTTTCATGGAAATACGAGATTGGTCTTTTTGCATGCATGTTAACGAACATTAGATCTACAAATCTGTCTATTAAATTTTTCCTAAACGAATAAGGACATTTTTAATAAATTTTTCCTAAACGAATAAGGACATTTTTAATAAATTTTTCCTAAACGAATAAGGACATTTTTAATAAATTTTTCCTAAACGAATAAGGACATTTTTAATAAATTTTTCCTAAACGAATAAGGACATTTTTAATAAATTTTTCCTAAACGAATAAGGACATTTTTAATAAATTTTTCCTAAACGAATAAGGACATTTTTAATAAATTTTTCCTAAACGAATAAGGACATTTTTAATAAATTTTTCCTAAACGAATAAGGACATTTTTAATAAATTTTTCCTAAACGAATAAGGACATTTTTAATAAATTTTTCCTAAACGAATAAGGACATTTTTAATAAATTTTTCCTAAACGAATAAGGACATTTTTAATAAATTTTTCCTAAACGAATAAGGACATTTTTAATAAATTTTTCCTAAACGAATAAGGACATTTTTAATAAATTTTTCCTAAACGAATAAGGACATTTTTAATAAATTTTTCCTAAACGAATAAGGACATTTTTAATAAATTTTTCCTGAGGTTGTGTTCAAGTTTGCAAAAAATCCGTGAAAATCCACACTCCAGACACCACCAACAAAAATCTATACCATACTTTTCTTTTTTAAATTCAACCGACACATTTTTAGTAGTACATCTTCTCTTCATTCTTCATAAAAATTGGATGAAAAATGGAGTCATTCAAAAAAGTAGAAAAAAACGCGTTTTGAGAAGAAGGGCGATAAGGAAAATAAAAGATTGACTTTATGAGAAAATGGCGATGAAAACCATGGCCGGTGAACACGCTCAGAACACTACTGTGCAATAAAGACTACCGTAGTGGTTTTGGCGTCAGCTTTCATGCCATTACCTCTACCGTACTGACTTTTGCACATGTAGTAAACACTACCCTAGTGACTCTGGCGTACGCTGTGAGCACTATCTCTCAGCCAAAAACACTACCCTAGTGACTCTGGCGTACGCTGTGAGCACTATCTCTCAGCCAAAAACACTACCCTAGTGACTCTGGCGTACGCTGTGAGCACTATCTCTGAGCCAAAAACACTACCCTAGTGACTTTGGCGTACGCTGTGAGCACTATCTCTAAGCCAAAAACACGACATATACATGTACCGCTTACACGCCAGATTGACTACCCTCGCCAAAAACAATATCATCATTCTTCGTCAACAAACACTACTGCGGTTGTTTTCGTGGTTTAGACATTATGCTCAAAACACTATCCCAGTATTTTTTAGACCAGTAGATCTACCTTGGGCTATTATAATAACTAAGAGATGACACCTGAAATGAGGGTTTAGCTTCGAATTTTTGTTTTATCCTTTAGTTTAGCCACTATTGTGTCATTGTCCCAAGTATTATGCCTCAAATAGAACATATTTCTTCTAAAAATGCTTTTGAAAGACAGTGATTTACTAGTCTACTTCTGAGAACAAATTTTGAATTAAAATTGCATTTTCCTCGAAATCCTATTTTTCTGTACATTTTTTGCTAAAGTCAGAAGTTTAAGAAAAGATTTAAATTTAAATGAAACTTGGCAGAGATGTGGTCCAAATAAGGCTAAGCAAGATATCAAATGCTTTTTGAATATCTTATTTCTGCCTAAAGTTATTGATGTTTGTAAGTCTAAAAAATAGATCTAGATTAGATCTAGATATATCTAGGTCTAAGGCTTTAAAAAATTTTCAATGAGTAATTTTTAAAAAATATTTTCTTCTCCAAAAATATAAATCTATAAGATATATGTAACTGAAAAAGCCTGTGATGTCTTGACTTTTTGAGATTTAAACAAAACATGTCAAAAATGGTTCATTTTCCTTTATGGCCACCGTTACCATGCCAACTGCAAGATTCATCCACAAAATAGATGATTGCAAATTACTCACAATACGATCCTTAACAATATGAGTGGTTTTTGAAGTCTCTATAGAAGTGAATTCGGCGTGAGAAGCCGAAAGTAGTGGGGTTTGTGTGATTGTATAATATATATTGCATGAGGCTAAGAATAATATACGTACATCTGGTGGTTGATCTAGATCTAGATCTAGTGTTTTTGAGGAACAGTAGTTTATTTAGCGTGATCATTGATCGGGATAGATCTAGTTGTTGTTTTTTAGCATAAATCTACTTGAATAGTAATTTTTGCTTGAAAGAGAGAACTTATTGATATGGATCTAGCCAGAAATAGTGATTGTTGCTTGAAAGAGAGAACTCATTTATATAGATCTAGCCAGAAATAGTGATTGTTGCTTGAAAGACGAGAGTGAACTAATTGATATAGATCTAGCCAGAAATAGTGATTGTTGCTTGAAAGAGTGAACCCATTGACATATAGATCTAGCCAGAAATAGTGAATTTGACGTGAAGGCCTATGCTATAAACACAAACGATAGTGGGTTTTGCGTGATGGTAGTGAATGTACTTGACGTACATCTGACGGTAGTATTTTTTGCGGGACAGTCGTTTATTCAGCGTGAAGGTCTGTGCTATAAACGCTACTACTAGTGCTTTCAGCGTTGCCAATATGACTATAGTAGTGTTTCTTACATAGAGTGATTTTGGCTCAAGGATAGTGTCTTTGGCATAGCCGGAAGTAGTGTTTTTGGCGTGAAGGTCTGTGCTATAAACGCTACTACTAGTGCTTTCAGCGTTGCCAATATGACTATAGTAGTGTTTCTTACATAGAGTGATTTTGGCTTATTACAACGGCACGGGAAGAAGTGAGGCTTTAGGGGGTTCTCATGATATGAAAGAGTTGTAAGAGAGGTTGAAGAAGCTAAAAATGCCTACAACTCAAAATCCAAAATTTAGAGCCGAATCGGGACTGGTGAACTAACCACATTATCTGGGTCTGCTGGGATACTGTATCCCTCTCTTATCTGTCTGCTTGGATACTGTATCCCTCTCAGCCCGGGACTGTCTGCTGGGATGTTGTATCCCTCTCTATCTGTCTGCTGGGATACTGTATCCCTCTCTTATCTGTCTGCTGGGATACTGTATCCCTCTCTTATCTGTCAGCTGGGATGTTGTATCCCTCTCTTATCTGTCTGCTGGGATACTGTATCCCTCTCTTATCTGTCAGCTGGGATGTTGTATCCCTCTCTTATCTGTCTGCTGGGATACTGTATCCCTCTCTTA
>NW_004798885.1:34281-36692 GCF_000002075.1 Aplysia californica | reverse complement strand
GTCTCAGTCTCCTCTCTCTTTTCCCTCCGTCTGCTCCTGTATCCCCTTCCTCTCTCTCGCAATGTCTCAGTCTCCTCTCTCTTTTCCCTCCGTCTGCTCCTGTATCCCCTTCCTCTCTCTCGCAATGTCTCAGTCTCCTCTCTCTTTTCCCTCCGTCTGCTCCTGTATCCCCTCCCTCTCTTTCGCAGTGTCTCAGTGTCCTCTCTCTTTTCCCTCCGTCTCCTCCTCCGTCTCCTCCTGTATCCCCCCTCTCTCTCCTCTTGTTTCCTCCCCTGCGTGTCTTCCTTTGTCCTCCCCTCCTGTATGTCCTGCTAAAACGGTCCTGTGTGTATCCACACAAGCATGACTGTGTGTGTGAGTGTGCGCGTGTGTTTCTCCCTGGTCACACCGAGCCACTGAACCGCACGATCGTACGAGGGGACAGAGATAGACCACTTGAGGAAGCGTGACTGTGGAAGTGCGTGAGTACAGAAGTGTTTCGTTTTTAGTTTTAGGAAGGATTTTACTTCGCTTGCAACTGCATATGGTCATATCAGCGCCATTGTACAAGTATGTAGATGTGTAAGTGTGTGAGTGTTATGTGGAAGTCTGTAAGTGGTGTGAGTATAGAAGTGTTTCGTTGTAGTTTTAGGAAGGTTTTAGTTTCGCTCGCAACTGCATTGGTCTTGAGTGTCATTATACAAGTTTGTTAGTGTGTAAGTGTGTGAGTGTTATGTGGAAGTGTGTAAGTATACACGTCGTGTGTAGGTGTGTAGGTGTGTAAATGTTATGTGTAAGTCTATGAGTGTGTAAGTTGAGAGTATAAACGTCGTGTGCAGGTGTGTAAGTGTTATGTGTAAGTCTATGAGTGTGTAAGTTGAGAGTATACACGTCGTGTGTAGGTGTGTAAGTGTTATGTGTAAGTCTATAAGTGTGTAGGTGTGAGAGTATACACGTCGTGTGTAGGTGTGTAGGTGTGTAAGTGTTATGTGTAAGTCTATGAGTGTGTAGGTGTGAGAGTATACACGTGTGTAGGTGTGTAAGTGTTATGTGTTAGTCTATAAGTGTGTAGGTGTGAGAGTATACACGTCGTGTGTAGGTGTGTAGGTGTGTATGTGTGTAAGTGTTATGTGTAAGTCTATGAGTGTGTAAGCGCACCAATTTGCAAAGAGACAGAGATGTAGCCTGCTTGAAGATGTCAAAGTGTAGGATAAGTGTAAGTGTTGTACTGTATCAAGGGGGGGCTGCCCAGTTTGTCACAATTTCATTGAAGCATTTGAGTATTGACGACAGTCATGATTACAGCACTTTAACACTGTAGTTGTAACTTAAGTGTTTTATTCTCCGCCTTCAAATTGGTGGTGTAGAGATAGTCCCTCTAAATTTATGTCAATTCAGCTTGTGTTGTTCAATATTCTTTTTTTTGGTAGGTAAATCAAAGCAAATTACTCCGTAAAATTTTCAACAATGAATGGTCTTTCGTTTAGAATAATTGACGAATACTCATTTACTCTCTTTGAGAGTGTCAGTGATAACTTCCATCATGCAGGGCACAGTCGAGGCGTGGTGGGCTGGGACAAACTGTGACAAACTGTGGCAAACTGGCATGCTTCCGTGTCAAGCCAGCAGGGTTAATTACATCACACAGCCACATTGTGTGTATTGTTGTTGTTGTTGTTGTTGTTGTTGTTGTTGTTGTTGTTGTTGTTGTTGTTGTTGTTGTTGTTGTTGTTGTAGTTGCCGTTGTTGCTGTTGTTGACTCACTTTCCCTCATAGATCTGTGGTCCTTTCCCCTCCTTCCTGCTCTCCAACCATGTTCTGTCGTCTACTTTCACACCTTTTCCTTCTCCCCAAACCACAGAAGACCTAACATAAAACTTTGTGTTCTCACCAAAAGAAAATCTCTCCAGATATTCATCTTATTGATAGAAAAACAGAAATGACTCAGCTGTCATTTAATTTGATCTCCCTTAAAGTACTTGACAAAGCATTCCAGATCTTGGGGCCTTGGTATTTAAATGGCTTTTCACCCATTGTTTTAAGTTTCATAGATGATAAAAGAAATGTCGTTTTGTCAGCGGATGACCTTAGACTGAGACTGCGAGTTGGAATGTACAGTCTCAACAGATTTGATCAATATGATGGCACATTATCATTCAAGCATTTGTGACATAGGGTGGCCAAATTGTACACAATTCTTTTCTCAACAGGAAGCCAATGCAATTTCCACAATAAAGAGGTTTAGCAGAGACTCGCTTTCTTCTCCGTACAACTAAACGTGCAACATTGTTCTGGACAGTTTGAAGTCTTTTTACTTTCTCCAGTGATATTCCTGATAACAAGGAGTTACAATAATCGAGTCTTGATAAAACTAAGCTAGTTACTACTCATTATTATCTATATTATCATATTCTATATTTACACATATATAT
>NW_004798885.1:30122-34181 GCF_000002075.1 Aplysia californica | reverse complement strand
ATATTATTATCTATAATATTATCTATATCATTACCTATATCTACATCTATATCAAGATCTAGATCTACATTACTATCTATATTAACATCTATATCTACATCACCTGTAGATGTATCTTTTATTTAGTCATTTTAGATTTTTTTTCACCAACCGTCTCCTCTAGATGATTATTTTATGTAGGCATATTTATATGTATATTTTTTTTTATTAAGCGTCTCCTCTAGATGACTATTTTATTAACGCATATTTTTTTTTTTTACCAACTGTCTCATTTTCTTTAGGCATATTTCCATTTTTTTTACCCACCGTTACCTCTAGATGAGTATTTTATTTAGCCATAGGCCTATTTAATTTTTTTTTCTACCAACCTTCCCCTCTAGATGACATTGTATGTAGGTATATTTATATACTTCCTTTTACCAACCGTCCCCTCTAGATGCGTATTTTGTTTAGGAATATTAAAACTTTTTTACTGTCTCCTCTAGATGAGTATTTCATTTAGGCATATAATTTTTTTTTACCAACCGTCTCCTCTAGATAACTATTTTATTTACGCAAATTTAATAATTTTTTTAACCAACCGTCTCATCTAGATAAGTATTTTTTTAAAAGGACTATTAAAGCTTTTTTAAAAACCGTCTGCTCTAAATGAGTATTTTATTTAGGCATATTACATTTTGTTTAACCAACCGTCTCCTGTAGATGTGTATTTCATTTAGGCATTAATATTTTTAAAAATTTTCTTTTTTATCGTCTCCTCTAGATGAGTATTGCATTTTGGAATAATTCATTTTTATTTCACGAACCGTCTCCTCTAAATGAATATTTTATTTAGGCATATATATATTATTTGATTTTATTTTTTTCTATTTTTTTTTTACCAACCGTCTCCCCAAAATGTCTATTTTATTTATGCAGTTAAACTGTTGTTTTTTTTTAGCAACCGTCTCTTCTAGATTTGCATTTTATTTAGGTATATTTAAGTTTTTTTGGTTTTTTTTTTACTAATCGTCTCCTGTAAATATTTATTTTATTTAGGCGTAATTAATTTTTAAAAAACCAACTGTCTCTGCTAAATGAGTATTTTTTAAAGGGAAATTTAATCATTTTTTACCCACCGTCTCCTGTAGACCTGTATCTTATTTAGGTATTAAACATTTTTTTTTACCAACCGTCTACTCTAGATGACTATATTATTTACACATATTATATAGGTGGGTTTTTTTTTATCAATCGTCTCCTCTAAATGAGGGTTTTTTGTAGGAATATTTGCTTTTCTTTAACCAATCGTCTCCTCTAAATTACTATTTTATTTACGCAAATTTAATTATCTTTTTTTTTTACCAACCGTCTCCTGTTGAAGTGTATTTTATTTAGGCATTAAAAAAAAACAAAAACGACCGTCTCTACTAGATGAGTATTTTATATAGTCATATTTAATTTTCTTTTTTTACCAACCGTCTCCTGTAGATGACTATTTTATTTACTCAAAATTAATGGGGGTTTTGGGTTGTTTTTGTTACCAACTGTCTCCTCTAGATGAGTATTTCATATAGCAATGTTGGAATAAATCATTTTTATTTCACCAACCATCTCCTCTATATGACTATTTTATTTAGAAATATTTAATTTTTTTTTACCAACCGTCCTCTCTAAATGAGTATTTTTTAAAGGCAAATTTAATTATTTTTTACCAACCGTCTCCTGTAGATCTGTTTTTTATTTTGGCATTTAAGAGGGGGGGGGGCTACACCTGAAGGCTATCTCGCTTATTACTGGACCAAATTTTACCAAATTTCACAAATATAACAAGTATAGTATGGAGTCTTGAAATCCGCAATCAAACTTGAGAAAAAATTTTCGTTTCCCTGGATTGGATTTTGTTGACATGTCTTAATTAATGAATACTGCACTTATTGCTTATGGAAATTGATTGGTTTTTTTTCATGCTTGTAAACAAACATCAGATCTAAAAATTTGTCGTTTTTTTTCTTTAACGAATTTTTAGTATTACACCTTGTCTTCATTCTGTGAAAATTTCGTGAAGATTGGATAAAAAATGGTGGAGTTATTTTTAAAAGTATAGAGAAAGTCGTGTTTTGAGAAAACGGCCGATAAAGAAAAATAAAATATTGACTTTATGAGGAAATGGTGGTGACAAACATGCCCGGTCTGGGAAAAAATAAGGTTTTGGGGGGTTCTTATGCGATGAAATAGTTGTAGGAGAGACTGAAGAAGCTAAAAATGCCTACAACTCTAATTCCATAATTTTGAGCAGAATCTTGACTTTGGGGTGTAACACCCCCCAAATTTTTTTTTACCAACCGTCTACTCTAGATGACTATATTATTTACGCATATTATATAGTTGTTGTTTTTTTACCAACCGTCTCCTCTTAATGAGGATTTTATGCAGGAATATTTGCTTTTCATTAACCAATCGTCTCTTCTAGATGGGTATTTTATTGAGCCATATTTCATTTTTCTTTTTTACCAACTGTCTCCTGTAGATGAGTATTTTATTTAGGCATATTTGATTTTTTTAAAAACCATCTCCTCTAAATATTTTATTTAGGAATAATTCATTTTATTTTATCAACCGTCTCATCTAAAGGACTATTTTATTTAGGCATACATGTATTTAATTATTTCTTTACCAACTGTATATTTTAGATGAGTGTTTTATTAAGGAATATTTTTTTTTTTTTTTTTTTACTAACTGTGACCTCTAGATGAGGTTGTTTGTTTTTGGCATACTTAATTTTTTTTTACTGTTTCCTTTAAATGAGAGTATTTTTTAGGCATATATATATATTACAAATCGTCACCTCTAGATGAGTATTTCATTTATGTATTTTTATTGGGTTTTTTTTAAACCAACCGTCTCCTCTACATAAGTTTTTTTTTTTTGGCCTATTTATTTTATTTTTGACCAACTGTCTCCCCTAGATGACTATTTTTTGGTAGACATTTTGATTTTTTTATTGACCAACAGTCTCTTTTAAAAGAGTATTCTATTCAAACATATTTTTTATGAGTATTTTATTAAGGAATATTTAATTGTTTTTCTTACCAACTGTGACCTCTAGATGAGTTTTTTTTTGTTTGGCATACTAAATTTTTTTTTTACCGTCTCCTCTAAATGAGAGTTTAAAAAAAAGGCATATACATATATTTTTTTTTACAAAACATCCCCTCTAAATGACTATTTTATTTAGGAATTTTTTTTTACCAACCGTGCTCCGCTAGATGAGAATTTCATTTATGTATAAAAAAAAATTGTTGGGATACCAACCGTCTCCTCTAGATAAGTATTTTATTTAGGCCTATTAAATTTTTTTTTTACCAACTGTCTCTCCTAGATGACTTTTTCATTTAGGCATATTGAATTTTTTTTTTACCAGCCGTTTCTTTTAAAAGACTATATTTTATTTAGGCATATTTAATTAAAAAAAAAACCCAAACGTCTCCCTTAGATGAATATTTTATTTAGGCATATTTATTATTTATTTACCAACCGTCTCCTCTAGGTGAGTATTTTTTAAATACATATTTATTAATTTTTTTTCACCAATCGTCCCCTTTAGGTGAGTATTTAATTTAGGCATATTTAATTGTTTTTACCAACCGTCTCCTCTAGTTGAGTATTATATGTAGGCCTATTTAATTTTTTAAAAATCAACTTTATCCCCTTTAAGACTATTTATTTAGGCAGATTGAATTTTTTTTTTACCAACCATCTCATTTAAAATAGTATTTAATTTAGACATATTTAATTTTTTTTCTTTAACAACCGTCTCCTCTAGTTGAGTATTTTATTTAGGCATATTTAATTATTATTTTTTACCAACTGTTCCCTTTAGATGGGTATTTTGTTTAGGTTGTTTTTTTTAACCGTCTTGTCTAGATGGGTATTTTATTAAGGCATATTTATTATTTTTTTTACCGTCACCTCTAGATGAGTATTTTATTAAGGCATATTTATTATTTTTTTTACCGTCACCTCTAGATGGGTATTTTATTAAGGCATATTTATTATTTTTTTTACCGTCACCTCTAG
>NW_004798885.1:27024-29963 GCF_000002075.1 Aplysia californica | reverse complement strand
TTTACGAACTGTCTCCTTTAGCTGAGTATATTATTCAGCCATATTTAATTATTTTTTTTACCAACTATCTATTTTAGATGAGTATTTTATTAAGGAATATATATTTTTTTACCAACTGTGACGTCTAGGTGAGTATTTCTTTTAAGCATATTTAATGGTATTTACCAACAGTCTCCTCTAGCTGAGTATTTTATGTAGGCCTATTTAATTTTTTTATCAATTGTCTCCCCTATAAGACTATTAAATTTTATTTAAGCATATTGAATTTTTTTTTTACCAACCATCTCATTTAAAAGAGTATTTAATTTAGACATATTTAATTTTTTTTTCTTTAACAATCGTCGCCTCTAGTTGAGTATTTTATTTAGGCATATTTAATAATTATTTGTTTACCAACTGTTCCCTTTAGATGGGTATTTTATTTAGGTATATTTAATTTTTTTTTAACAATCTTGTTTAGATGAGTATTTTATTAAGGCATAGTTATTTATTTTTTTACCGTCACCTCTAGATGGGTATTTTATTTAGGCATAAACATTTTTTAAATAACCAATGTCTAGAGGGAGATGAGTAATTTATTTAGGCATATTACACATTTTTTTTACCAACTGTCTCCTCCAGCTGAGTATATTATTCAGCCATATTTAATTTCTTTTTTTACCAACTGTGACCTCTAGATGAGTATTTTATTCAGACATATTTAATTATTTTTGTACCAACTGTCTATTTTAGTTGAGTTTATTTTATCAAGGAATATTTAATTGTTTTTTTTTACAAACCTTGATCTCTAGATGATTTTAAAAAATTTTGGCATATTTTTTTTTAACCGTCTCCTCTAAATGTGAGTTTTTTTAGGCATGTATGTATATATATATATTTTTACAAACCATCTCCTCTAGATGACTGTTTTTTATAGAAAATTTTCTTTTTTTTTACCAACCGTCCCCTCTAGATGAGTATTTCATTTATGTATTTTACATTGTTTTAAAAACCAAACGTCACATCTAGATGAGTATTTTATTTAGGCCTATTTAATTTACTTTTTACCGAATGTCTCCCCTAGATGACTGTTTTTTAAAGGCATTTTGAATTTTTTTTTTACCAACCGTCTCTTTTAAAATAGTATTTTATTTAAACATATTTAATTTTTTCCCCCGTCTGCTCTAGATGAGTATTTTATTTAGGCATATTTAATTTTTTTTAAACAACCGTCTCCTTTAAATAAGTATTCTATTTAGGGATATTTAATTTTGTTTAACCAACCGTCTCCCTTAGATGAGTATTTTATTTAAGTATATTTAATTCTTTTTTTTAACCAACCGTCTCCTCTAGGTGAGTATTTTATTTAAGGATACTTAATTTTTTTCTTTAACAACCGTTCCCTCTATGCGAGTATTTTATTCGTGCATATTTAATTTTTTTTTTACAACTGTCTCCTCTAGATAAGTAATTTAATTAGGCATATCAAAATTCTTTTTCCCCAACCGTATCCCCTAGCTGAGTATTTTATCTAGGGATATTTAATTTTTAAAAACAACCAACCGTCTCCTCTAGGTGAGTATTTTATTTTGGGATATTAAATTTTGTCTACCAACTGTTTTCTCTAGATGAGTATTTCTTTTTGGGATATTTATTTTTTCTTTGCCAAACGTCTCCCCGAGATGAGTATTTTATAATTCAGGCATATTTAATTTTTTTTTTTTTTTTGGCCAACTATCTATTTTTGATGTGTTTTTTTAAATTAAGGAATATTTAATTGTTTTCTTTTTTATCAACTGTAAGCTCTATCTTACCGTGTCCTATAAATGAATATTTTTATTTAGGTGTATATAATTTTTATTTTTTTCCAAACCGTCTCCTGAAGATGATTATTTTATTTTGGAAATTTTCATTTTTTTTACCACCCGTCTCCTCTACATGAGCATTTTGTTTAGGCATATTTATTTTTATTTTTTACCAACTGTCTCCTCTAGATGAATAATTTATTTAGGCATACTAATTTTTTATTTTAACCAATGGTTGCCTCTAGATGAGTTTTTTTATTATTACTTTTTTACCGTCACCTTTAGATAAGTATTTTATTAAGGCATTTATTTTTTTAAAATCAACTGTCTCCTCTAGATGAGTATTTTATTTAGGCAAATGTTGTTGTTTTTTTTACCACTCGTGCTCCGCCAGATGAGTATTTCATTTATGTGTTTTAAATTAAAAAAAAACCAAACAACCGTCTCCTCTAGATGAATATTTTATTTAGGCCTATTCAATTTTTGGAACTGTCTCTTTTAAAAGAGTATTTAATTTACACATATTTTTTTTTCCACCCAAACTCTCCTCTAGTTGAGTATTTTATTTAGGCATATTGAATTTTTCTTACCAAACGTCTCTTTTTAAAGAGTATTTTATGGAGACATATTGAATTTTTTAAAACCGTCTGGCCTAGATGATTATTTTATTTAGGCATAGTTAATTTCTTTTTTACCAACTACCAATATTTAGGTATATTTAATTTCTTTTTTGCCAACCGTGTCCTCTAGATGAATATTTCTTTTAGGCTTATTTAATTCTTTTTTTTACCAACTGTCTTCTCTAGATGAGTATTTTATTGAATCATATTAAATTTTTTGTTTGTTTTACCAACCGTTTCCTCCAGATGAGTATTTTATTTAGGTATAATTAATTATTTTTTAAGAATAACCGTTCCTCTAGATGGGTATTTTACTAAGGTATATTTAATTTTTTTTTACCAATCGTCTCCTCTAGGTGAGTATTTTATTAAGGCATATTTATTAATTTTTTTTACCGTCACCTGTAGATAGGTATTTTATTTTGGCATTAAATTTTTTTTTACCAACCGTCTCCTCTAGATGAGTATTTTTAACAATTATATTTAATTACATTTTTTACCAACTGTCTCCTCTAAATGAGTATTTTTAAAAATT
>NW_004798885.1:25329-26458 GCF_000002075.1 Aplysia californica | reverse complement strand
ATATAAATATTTATCCCAACGGTCTCCTCTAAATGAGTCTTTTATTTAGGTATATTAAATTTTTTTTTTACCAACCGTCCCCTCTAAATGAGTATTTTATTTAGGTATATTAAATTTTTTTTTTTACCAAAGGTATCCTCTAAATGAGTATTTTTTTTTAACCAATCGTCACTTCTAAGTGAGGTATTTTATTTTGGAATTAAATTATTTTTTTACCAACCTTCTTTTCTAGATGAGTATTTTATTTAGGCATATTTAATTTTTGTTTTGTTTTACCAACTGTTTCCTCTAGATGAGTATTTCTTTTAGGCATATTTATTAATTTTTTTTATCGTCACCTGTAGATAAGTGTTTTATTTTGGCAATACAAAATAGATGTATTTTATTTAGGCATATTTAATTTTTGTTTTGTTTTACCAACTGTTTCCTCTAGATGAGTATTTCTTTTAGGCATATTTATTAATTTTTTTTATCGTCACCTGTAGATAAGTGTTTTATTTTGGCAATACAAAATAGATGTATTTTATTTAGGCATATTTAATTTTTGTTTTGTTTTACCAACTGTCTACTCTAAATGACCATTTTATTTAGGTATGTTTAATTTTTTTTTTTTTACCAACGTCTCCTCTGAATAAGTATTTAATTTATGGATATTTAATTATTTTTGTACCAACCGTCCCCTGTAAACGAATTTTTTATTGAGGTATGTATACTTATATTTTTTACCAACAGTCTCTTCTAAATGTGTTTTTTCAAAAAGGTATATATTTAATTTTTTTTTTACCAACCGTCTCCACAAAATTTTTATTTTATTTAGGTATATTTAGTTGTTGTTTTTTATCAACCGTCTTCTCTAAATTAGTACATTATTTAGGTGTATATAATTATAATTAAAAAATACCCGACTCCTTTTAATGAGTATTTTTTAAGAATTATATTTAATTATATTTTTTTACCAACCGTCCCCTCTAAATGAGAACTTTGGAAAATTATATTTAATTTGTTTTTAACCAAACGTCTCCTCTAAATGACTCTTTTATTTAGGTATATTTAATAATTTTTGTTACCAACCGTCTCCTCTAAATGAGTATCTTATTTAGGTAAAATTAATTTTTTTTTTTTTTTACCC
>NW_004798885.1:23010-25229 GCF_000002075.1 Aplysia californica | reverse complement strand
TAAAATTAATTTTTTTTTTTTTTTTACCCACCATCACCTCTAAGTGAGTATTTTATTTAAGTATATTTAATAATTTTTTTTTACCATCCGTCTCCTCTGAATAAGTATTTTATTTATGTATATTTAAATAGTTTTTTTTTTCAGAAACTGTCACCTCTAAATGTGTATTTTAAAAAATTATATTTAATTTTTTTTTTTACCAACTGTCTCCTCTATATGAGTCTCATTTAAAGATATCTTTAATTATTTTTTTTACCAACCGTCTCCTCTAAATGAGTCTTTTTTAAAAGCTATATTTAATTTTTTTTTTTTAACCAACCGTCTCCTCTGAATGAGTCTTTTATTTTGGTATATTTAATTACCTTTTTACCAATCGTTTCCTGTAAATGAGTATTTCATTTTAGGTATATTCAATTATTTTGTTGATCAACTGTTCCCTCTAAATGAGTTTTTTTTTTTTTAGGTATATTTCATTTTTAAAAAAACATCCCTCTCCTCTAAATGAGTATTTTAGTTAGGTATATTTAATCATTTTTAGCAAACCGTTGCCTCTAAATCCGTGTTTTATTTAGGTATATTTAGTTATTTTTATTACCATCTGTCTCCTCTGAATAAATATTTAATTTAGGTATATTTAATTATTTTTCACCAACCGACTCCTCTAATTGTGTATTTTAAAAAATTATATTTAATTATTTTTTTACCAACTGCCTCCTCTACATGAGTCTTCTTTTTTTTATGTATCTTTAATTTTTTATTTTTTTTACCAACTGTCTCCTTTTAATGAGTATTTTATTTAGGTATATTTATTTATTTCTGTAACCAACAGTCACCTCTAAATGAGTATTTTTTAAAGGTATATATATATTTTTTTTTTACCAACCGCCTCCTCTAAATTATTATTTAATTTAGGTATGGATAATTTTTTTATACCAACTGACTCCTCTAAATGAATATTTTATTTAGGTATATTTAATTATATTGTTTACCAACAGTCTCCTCTAAATGAATATTTTAAAAAATTATATCTTTTTTTTTTTCCCAACCGTCTCCTCAAAATGAGTATTTTATTTAGGTACATTAAGCTGGGTTTTTTTTTACCAACCGTCTCCTCTAAATTAATATTTAATTTAGGTATATTTAATTATATTTAGTAAAAAACCGTCTCATCTTAATTAGTACTTGTATTTTACAAAAATTCTATTTAATCATATTTTTTACCTCTAAATGAAAATTTTAAAAAAATTATATTTATTTTTTTTCTTTTTACCAAACGTCTCCTCTAAATGAGTCTTTTATTTAGGAATATTTAATTTTTTTTTTAAACAACCGTCTCCTCTAAATGAGTGTTTTATTTAGGTATGTTTATTTGTTGTTTTTTTACCAACCGTCTCCAGTAAATAAGTATTTCATTTAGGTATATTTAATGATATTTACCAAAAAACCGTCTCCTCTAAATGTGTATTCTGTAAAATTATATTTATTTTTTTAACCAGCGTGTCATCTAAATGAGTCTTTTATTTAGGTATATTTAATTTTTTAAAAGCCAAAAGTCTCCTCTAAATGAGTATTTTATTTAAGTATATTTAACTTTTCTTTTACCAACTGTCTCCTCTAAATGAGTATTTTATTCAGGTATATTTGATTATTTTTTTTACCAAGCGTCTACTCTAAAAGAGTATTTTATTTAGGTATATTTAGTTTTTTTTTTTTTACCAAACGTCACCTCTAAATTATTATTTTATTTAAATACACCTAAATATATTTTAAAAAACCCGTCACCTCTACCAACCGTCTCCTCTAAATGAGTATGTATTATGTAGGTATATCTAATTATACTTTTTAAAAAACTGTCTCATCTAAATGAGTATTTTTAAAGAAATATATTTAATTACATGTTTTTCCAACTGTCTCCTCTAAATGAGACTTTTTAAAGATTATATTTATATTTTTTGGAGTATTCTTTTTAGGTATATTTAATTATTTTTTTACGAACCATCTACTCTAAACGAGTATTTCATTTAGGTATGTTTAAGTATTTTTTTTACTAACCGTCTCCTCTAAATGAGTATTTTAAATGGGTATATTTAATTTTTTTTTAACCAACCGTCTACTCCAAATGAGTATTTTATTTTGGTATATTTTACTATTTTTTTTATACCAACCGTCTCCTCTAAATGATTATTTTTTAGGCATGTTCTATTATTTTTTTTACCAAC
>NW_004798885.1:20846-22426 GCF_000002075.1 Aplysia californica | reverse complement strand
TCTCCTCTAAATGAGTAATTTTTAAATATGTATATTTAAATATTTTTTTTACCATCTGTCTCCTCTGAATAAGTATTTTAAATAAGTATATGAAATTTTTTTTTCACCAGCCGTCTCCTCTAAATGTGTATTTTGAAAATTATAATTAATTAAATGTTGTATCAACTGTCTCCTCTTAATAAGTCATTTTTGAAATAATATTTTATTTTTTAATCCCAGCCGTCTAATCTAAATGACTATTTTATTTAGGTATATTTAATTTTTTTTTTTTACCAACCGTCTCCTCTAAATGAGTATTTTTTAAAGTTATATTTAATACTTTTTTTTTTACCAACCGTCTCCTCAAAATGAGTATTTTAATTAGGTATGTTTATTATTTTTTTTACCAACCGTCTACTTTAATTGAATATTTTATTTAGGTATATTTAATTATTTTTTTGGACCATCAGTCTCATCTGAATAATTATTTTATTTATGTATATTTAAATAGTTTTTTCACCAACTGTCTTTTCTAAATGTGTATTTTTAAAAATTAGATTTAATTATTTTTTTACCAACAGCCTCCTCTATATGAGTCCTTTAAAAAAAACAACTATTTTTAATTTTTTGTTTACCAACTCTCTCCTGTAACTGAGTATTTTATTTAGGTATATTTAATTTTTTTTTTACCATCCGTCTCCTTTGAATAAGTATTTTATTTAGGTATATTTAATAATTTTTTTCACAACCCTCGTCTCTAAATGTGTATTAAAATTTTTTTTTTCCAAATGTCTCCTCTGTATGAATTTTTAAAAAGGTATCTTTAATTTTTATTTTACCAACTGGCGCCTCTAAATGAGTATTTTATTTACGTACATTTAATTATTTTTTAAACATCCGTCTCCTCTGAATAAATATTTTATTAAGGTATATTAAATTATTTTTTTACACCACCTGTCTCTTCTAAATGTGTATTTTTCAAAATTAGATTTAATTTAATTTTTTAACAACCGTCTACTAAAAATGAGTATTTTATTTAGGTATATTTAATTAATATTTTTATCAACCGTCTCCTCTAAATGAGTATCTTTTAAAGGTATATTTAATTATTTTTTGAACCAAATGTATCCTGTAAATGAGTATTTTATTTAGGTATATTTAATTTTTTTAAAACCTATTGTCACTTCTAAGTGAGTATTTCATTAACGTATATTTAATTTTTTTTTTTTACCACACGTCTTCTCTAAATGAGTATTTCATTTTGGTTTGTTTAATTATTATTTTTTCAACCGTCACCTCTAAATGAGTATTTTATTTACGTATATTTAAGTATTATTTTAACATCCGTGTCCTCTGATTAAGTATTTTATTTAGGTATATTTATTTATTTTTTTCACCACCTGTCTCTTCTAAATGTGTATTTTTCAAAATTAGATTAAATTATTTTTTTAACAACCGTCTACTCTAAATGAGTATTTTATTTAGGTATATTTAATTATTATTATTTTTACCAACTGTCTCTTCTAAATGAGTATTTTTTTAAAGGTATATTTAATTATTTTTTTTACCAACCGTCTCCTCTTAATGAGTATTTTTTAAAA
>NW_004798885.1:19286-20746 GCF_000002075.1 Aplysia californica | reverse complement strand
AAAAAATTACATTTAATTATTTTTTTCCAACTGTCTCCTCTGTATGAATTTTTTTTTAGGCTTCTTTAATTTTTTTTTTTTAACCAACCGTCTCCTCTTAATGAATATTCTATTTATGTATATTTAACTATTTTTTTTACCAACTATCTCCTCTAAATGAGTATTTTATTTAGGTATATTTAATTTTTATTTTACCAACCGTCTCCTCTAAATGAGTACTTTTTTAAATTTATATTTAATTTTTTTTTTACCAACCGTCTCCTCTAAATGGGTATTTTACTTACGTATATTTAATTATTTTTTAAAATATCCGTCTCCTCTGAATAAGTATTTTATTCAGGTATATTACATTATTTTTTTCACCACTTGTCTCTTCTAAATGTGTATTTTTCAAAATTAAATTTAATTATTTTTTTAACAACCGTCTACTCAAAATGAGTATTTTATTTAGGTATATTTGATTATTACTTTTACCAACTGTCTCCTCTAAATGAGTAATTTTATTTAGGTATATGTAATTATTTTTTTAACCAAATGTATCCTTTAAATGAGTATTTTATTTAGGTATATTTAATTTTTTTAACCAAGTGTCACTTTTAAGTGAGTATTTCATTAACGGATATTTAATTATTTTTTTTAACATCCGTCTCCTCTGATTAAGTATTTTATTTAGGTATATTTAATTATTTTTTTCACCTGTCTCTTCTAAATGTGTATTTTTCAAAATTAGATTTAATTATATTTTTTTAACAACCATGTACTCCAAATGAGTATATTTTCATTTAGGTATATTAAATTTTTTTTTTTTACCAAATGTATCCTCTAAATTAGTATTTTATTTAGGTATATTTAATTATTTTTTTTACCTACCGTCTCCTCTAAATTAGTTTTTTATTTAGGTATATTTAATTATTTTTGTTACCATCCGTCTCCTTTGAATAAGTATTTTATTTAGGTATATTCAATAAATTTTTTCCCCAACCGTGTCCTCTAAATGTGTATTTAAAAAAATCATATTTTTTTTTTTTTTTTACCCAACTGTCTCCTCTAATATGAATTTTTTAAAAAGGTATCTTAATTATTTTTTTTTACCAACTGTCTCCTTTAAATGAGTATCTTATGTATGTATATTTAATATATTTTTTTTTTACCAAACATCCCCTCTAAATGAGTATTTTATTTAGGTATATTTAATTATTATTAATCCACTGTCTCCTGTAAATGAGTATTTAATTTTAGGTATATTTAATAATTTTTTTTTGCCATCTGTCTCCTCTGAATAAGTAATTTTTTAAAGGTATATTTAATTATTTTTTTTACCAACTGTTTATTCTAAATGAGTATTCTATTTAGGTATGTTTAATTATTATTTTTACCAACCGTCTCCTCTGAATGAGTTTTTTTCAGGTACATTTAATTATTTTTTTTACCAACTGTCTCCTGTAAATGAGTATTTTATA
>NW_004798885.1:15336-18630 GCF_000002075.1 Aplysia californica | reverse complement strand
AATTTTTTTACCACCCGTCTCCTCTGAATAAGTATTTTATTTAGGTATATTTAATTTTTTTTCCAACCGTTGCCTCTAAATGTGTATTTAAAAAAATTATATTTAATTATTTTCTTTTCAACTATCTCCGCTATATAAGTCTTTTTTTCGGTATCTTTAATTTTTTTTTTACCAACCGTCTCCACTAAATGAATATTTAATTAGGTACATTTAATTAATTTTTTAAAGAACCGTCTCCTCTAAATGAGTATTTCATTTAGGTATAGATCTATTAAATTTTTTTTTCTTAACAACCATTTATATGGTTTTTGATACCAACCGTCTCCTGTAGATATTAGATGTGTATTTTATTTAGGTATATTTAATTATTATTTTTACCAACCGTCTCCTCTAAATGAGTATTTCATTTACGCATATTTAATTATTTTTTTTAGTAAATGTCTCCTCTAAATGAATATTTTTAACAATTTATATTTAATTATATTTTTTACCAACCGTCCCCTTTAAATGAGTTTTTTTTCGGTATATTTAATTGCTTTTTTACCAACCGTCTCCTTGAAATGAGTACTTTATTTAGGTATATTTAATTATTTTTTTTACCAACTGTCTGCTATAGATGTGTATTTCATTTAGGAATATTACATTTTTTTTTAACCAGCCATCTCCTTTATATGAGCATTTTATTTAGGCATAGATCTAGTTAAATATTTTTACAGTCACCTGTTGTTGAATATAGTTTTTAGGAATATTTAATTTTCTTTTTTACCGTCTCCTCTATATGAGTATTTTATTGAGGAAAAATTCACTTTTATTTTACCAACCATCTCTTCTAAATTAGTATTTTATTCAGGCATATTTATTATTTTTTTACCAACCGTCTCCTCTAAATTAGTATGTTATTTAGTTATATATTTTTATTTAATTTTTTTTACCAACCGTCTCCTCTAAATGAGTATTTTTTTATAGGTATAAATCTATTTAACTATTTTTTTAACAACCATTTGCTCTATATGTGTATTTTATTTAGGAATAAAAACATGTTTTTGTTACCAACCGTCTCCTGTAGATGTGTATGTTAATAAGGTATATTTAATTATTTTATTTACCAACCGTCTCCTCTGAACTAGCATTTTTTAAAGGTATATTTAATTATCTTTTTCACCAACCGTCTGCTCTAAATGTGTATTTCATTTAGGAATATTTAATTTTTGTTTACCAGCCGTCTCCTCTATATGAGTATTTTATTTAGGCTTAGATCTAATTAAATATTTTATACCGCCACCTGTTGTTGAATATATTTTTTTTAGGAATATTTAATGTTCTTTTTTACAGTCTCCTCTAGATGCGTATTTTATTGAGGAATAATTCATTTTTATTTTACCATCCATTTCCTCTAAATTAGTATTTTTTCAGGCATATTTATTATTTTTTCCCCAAACGTCTACACTGATGTGTATTTTATTTAGGCATAAATAATATTTTTTTTTTACCAACCGTCTCCTGTAAATGTTTATTTTATTTCGGCATTTTAAAGGTTTTTTTTTAAAACAAACATCTCCTCTAGATGAGCATTTTATGTAGGCATATTTAATTTTTATTACCAATCGTCTCCTCTAAATGATTGTTTTATTTAGACAAATTTTATTTTATTTTTACAAACTGCCTCCCCAAAATGTCTATTTTATTTAGGCATATTTAATTTTTTTTTGACCAACCGTCTCCTATGTGTATTAGTTTTAAGGCAATTTTTTTTCCAACCGTAGCCTCTAGATCTAGATGAGTATTTTATTTAGGAATATTAATTTTTTTTTTACCGTCTCCTCTAGATGGGTATTTTATTGAGGAATATTTTATTTTAATTTTAACATCCATGACCTCTAAATGACTCTTATATTTAGGCATATTTAATTAATTTTTTTTACCAATCGTCTCCTCTAAATGAGTATTTTATTTAGGTATATACAATTATTTTTTTAAACAACCATCTGCTCTATATGTGTATTTTATTTAGGAATAAAATTATATTTTTTTTACCAACCGTCTCCTGTAGATGTGTATTTTATTTTAGCATTTTAAAATATTCTTTTTTACTAACCGTCCCCTTTAGATGAGTATTTCATTAAGGCATATTTAATTTTTCTTGTTTGTAACCAAACGTTTCTTATAGACGATTATTTTTTTAGGAACATTTATTCTTTTTTTTTTTTTTTTTTTACCAAACTTCTACTCTAGATGACTTATTTTATTTACGCATATTTAATTTCTTTTTACCAACCGTCGCCTCTAAATGAGTACTTATTTATGTTGTTACAGACGTTGTGATGTGAGTGAGTAATTCGTTTCGACTCATACATGTAGTTTAGTTTCTCAGTTTTAGTACACATTTCACAGCACTTGCAACACAACAAGGCCATATAAGTGCCGAAGATTAGAGGTGTTACAAGAGAGTAACAAACACAAAAAAGTAGTTAGTTTTAGTAAGAGTTTTACGGCATTTGCAACACAATTATGTTAAGAGGTGTTACAAGAAAGTAACAAACACAAAAAGGAGGAGAGATAAGGACGATAGATGTTTGATAGGAAAGAAGGAGCAAACCACACCAGAGCACCCGCCAACCACCTGCCCATAGATAAAGACAGACAGGAACAGCAAAGAAAAAGAAAAGAAGTAGGACAAAACAGAGGCACCCTCCAACCACCCACACAGTTAAAAAAAAAAAAAAAAGAGAACAAGACACATGTAACAAAAAGTGGGTAGATAATTTATTCAAATCAACTGACAGTAAAACGTTGTGGGGAAATGGTTATATAAAGATAGGAACAACACCCTACTGTTGTGGGAAAGTACAAGCTGGCAGCTCCTGGATGCATTTCGAGCTGCTTGTTAAAAAAATGATAGTAAAACAATGTATCATTTAATGTTTAAAAAACCAACAAAGTAAAACAATGTATCATTTAATGTTAAAAAAACCCAAAGATAGTAAAACAATGTATCTTTTAATGTTAAAAAAACCAAACATAGAAAAAACAATGTATCATTTAATGTTAAAAAAACCAAAAGATAGCAAAAAAATGTATCTTTTAATGTTAGAAAGAAAAAAAAAGACACGAGACCAGCATCCCCGAGCAAGTTCGTAGGCGTGTAGTGTACTCAGCAGACAGTAGGCCTCATCTGCTAACCCTCCCCACCCCCACCAAATCTCCCTTTACACACACACACACACACACACACACACATTTTTGGGGTCTAAAATTTCTTAAAATAACACCCTCCACCCCCCCCCCCAATAAAAC
>NW_004798885.1:7460-15236 GCF_000002075.1 Aplysia californica | reverse complement strand
CCCCCCCCCCCCCCCCCCCAAATAAAACACATTTTAAAAAGAAATCTTTTAAAATCCTGAAATCAACAGACTCAATTCAGACTTTTAAATATGAATTCTGTGATGACTTTCATAAACAGCCTTCCACTAACATTTATTTTACTGAAAAAATACACATTTTTGCCCCCCCCCCTCCTCCAAAAAAAAAAAAAATAAACAAAAAACATTTACAAAAAAGTACTTAATAATTTAACAAATTTAAAAACTAAAAACCACCCCCACCAACTTTCCCCACCCACATTCTCAAACCACCTCCTGTAAAAACTCTCAGCCATTCCCAGAAGTACAAAAACAAACAAACCCGGTCACTTTACACACAGCAATATGTCAAATATGGTGAGATGATATGTCACTGACAGAAGTATAGTTGGTGAGATGATATGTCACTGACAGAAGTATAGTTGGTGAGATGATATGTCACTGACAGAAGTATAGTTGGTGAGATGATATGTCACTGACAGAAGTATAGTTGGTGAGATGATATGTCACTGACAGAAGTATAGTTGGTGAGATGATATGTCACTGACAGAAGTACAGTTGGTGAGATGATATGTCACTGACAGAAGTATAGTTGGTGAGATGATATGTCACTGACAGAAGTATAGTTGGTGAGATGATATGTCACTGACAGAAGTATAGTTGGTGAGATGATATGTCACTGACAGGAACAGTGTCAGTGCAATATGACACGTCAGTGACAGTACCGTATGACATCATTATGATTGTCGCATAAAATGACACGCTCATAACAAACAACGTGAATCAAAACAAAGACAGCGACAACTGGCGAGACAAGACGGGCAGAACAAACATGTACAAACAACAACAATATTGTAACATATTGGCACAGAACAAACATGTACAAACAACAACAATATTGTAACATATTGGCACAGAATAAACATGTACAAACAACAACAATATTGTAACATATTGGCACAGAACAAACATGTACCAACAACAACAATATTGTAACATATTGGCACAGAATAAACATGTACCAACAACAACAATATTGTAACATATTGGCACAGAATAAACATGTACAAACAACAACAATATTGTAACATATTGGCACAGAATAAACATGTACAAACAACAACAATATTGTAACATATTGGCACAGAATAAACATGTACAAACAACAACAATATTGTAACATATTGGCACAGAATAAACATGTACCAACAGTAACAATAGAATATTATATCGAGGGAAGATTGGAAAAAAAAGGCTAGCAAAAGGCTAGGGTATAGGACATCACCAATTCTCCTACGCTCGTCTTCAACTGCTTAAAAGTCTTTTGTTTTTGGTCGGGTTTCTAGTGATTGATAGACAACATCAATGTGAGACACGTGTTATTTGATTTGTGGCCTCAGTATGACACAGATTTGTTCCATGTTCTACAATGACAAAAAAGAAGATATTGACAGCCCCAGACACTGTCTCTCACAGACTAAAAAACCCCCAAAAACTGACAGTTGTCAACCACTCAGAAAAAAAATGTCTTCAAAGCAGCCTAAGCAAGAGTGCCATAGGCCTACTTGGATGAGATGTCTAAGCTATAGCGACACTATAGTGCCATAGGCCTACTTGGATGAGATGTCTAAGCTATAGTGACACAGGCCTACTTGCATGAGATGTCTAAGCTTTGGTGCCATAGGCCTACTTGGATGAGATGTCTAAGCTATGGTGACATAGGCCTACCTGGGTGAAATGTCTAAGCTATGGTGACATAGGCCTACTTGGATGAGATGTCTTAGCTATAGCGACACTATCGTGACATAGGCCTACTTGGGTGAAATGTCTAAGCTATGGTGACATAGGCCTACTTGGATGAGATGTCTTAGCTATAGCGACACAATCGTGACATAGGCCTACTTGGGTGAAATGTCTAAGCTATCGTGACATAGGCCTACTTGGATGAGATGTCTTAGCTATAGCGACACTATCGTGACATAGGCCTACTTGGGTGAAATGTCTAAGCTATCGTGACATAGGCCTACTTGGATGAGATGTCTTAGCTATAGCGACACTATAGTGACATATGCCTACTTGGATGAGATGTCTTAGCTATAGCGACACTATCGTGACATAGGCCTACTTGGGTGAAATGTCTAAGCTATCGTGACATAGGCCTACTTGGATGAAATGTCTAAGCTATGGTGACACTATCGTGACATAGGCCTACTTGGGTGAAATGTCTAAGCTATCGTGACATAGGCCTACTTGGATGAGATGTCTAAGCTATCGTGACATAGGCCTACTTGGATGAAATGTCTAAGCTATGGTGACACTATCGTGACATAGGCCTACTTGGGTGAAATGTCTAAGCTATCGTGACACTATCGTGACATAGGCCTACTTGGATGAGATGTCTAAGCTATGGTGACATAGGCCTACTTGGATGAAATGTCTAAGCTATCGTGACATAGGCCTACTTGGATGAGATGTCTAAGCTATCGTGACATAGGCCTACTTGGATGAAATGTCTAAGCTATGGTGACACTATCGTGACATAGGCCTACTTGGGTGAAATGTCTAAGCTATCGTGACATAGGCCTACTTGGATGAGATGTCTAAGCTATAGTGACACTATCGTGACATAGGCCTACTTGGATGAAATGTCAAATGTGAGGCATCGTGGGGAAATGAGGCGCTGCTCAAAATAATGAAATCAAAAGAAAACAGCATTTTTATGGTGATGGGCAATTTTTCTTTTTTCAGCTCCACACCTTTCATGTCTATTTAGAAACACATTTTTGTGCAGACGGTACTGAAAAACTTTGACTAAAGGCATAAAAAAAAGAAAATTTTCAGTTTCCGAGGACTCTCAGGCTATGGAAGTTACTAAACTTTGGCGGCCATTTTCTCACTAATTTTACTTCTGAAACCAGGCGACCTTGACCTCTTTCAATCGCCAATATTTCGACTTCTATTCAATATAGATGGATATTTTTTACCCAAAGGAAGGCAAATGGACAAGCTTTAACTTTCAGATGATACCAATAACCCCATATTATATGCCCAAAAATTGACGAGCGCCTGATTCCACCACGTCGTGCCACATATTGTTCAAAATAATCCTAATCATAACAATGACAAAATAAAGCAATCATTGCCAGCCCAAAAGAAAGTCACAGAGATAAAACAAAAGCTGACAGCTGACAACCATTTTGACCAAACATTCCTTCAAAGCAGCCTGACCTGTCGTGATGTACTTGGCTGAAAAGTCATTTGTCCATTCTCAAATAATTGTCTTCTTCTTTTTTTCCGTTTTTAAATTCCTGCAAAATCCTCGGCTAGAGAAGAATCCAACAACGATTCCCACGAGGAACAAGCAGCGAAAGACGAAAGACGAAAGTTACAGAAAAAAACCCGACACCTAAACGTAGATGTACCGTTGCGACAGTTTTTTCGTCTGGCTTGAAAGTTGCCACAGTCTGTCCCCGTCGTTTTATGCAAGAAAAATTCTGAAATTAGGCAAACTGAGTTAAAAAATGTGAAATTATGCGATTCTGTTAATTTTAACAAAGAATGATAAAGGAAAATAATCAGAAATTATGCAAAAAATGATCACACTTGGCTAAATTATGCGGGGTGCATAAAACCACGGGGGCAGCATAGTGTCAATACTGTCGCACACAGCCTAAAGCTGACACCTCAGACACTGGTCTTCTATCCCTGCAGTCAGATCAAAACTATCAGCACCCTAAGCAGAGACGAGAACAAACTTCCCTTCCTTCTCCTTCCACTCCCCTCCTCCTCCTCTTCCTCCTCCTCCTCCTCCTTCTCCTAGTCTGTGGAGACTAACTTGTCCACGAGGCAAAAGTCCCAACATTCATTCACTGAACCACTCGGTCATAACACTTTTGTGATGGCTGTTTTCTGCTGTTCTGAGAAAACTTAGAAGAAAAAGGTGCCAACTTAATTAAGGTTTTCCACAATTTAAAAAAAATCGACTGCTTATGGGGTCAACCTTCTACATGTAGCGAAAGCGAAAATGTCTCTACAATTGGATTCTTAATACAGCAAACAAAACAAAAGCCTGCTATACTGAGGACACAGAACATGGAACAGACCTTCTTATAACAGCGGCAAATGGTCGCTTTTAAGCACAAGGGGGCTGTCCCGAAAAATGCTGTTTTGAGAAAATCGAAGGTAAATTTTTGCCCCTTGTTCAGTTTCTTTAAAAGACAAGGAGAGTTTTCTCTATAACCAAACAAATATACACACCAATGAAACCAAACTTCTCCTATAGGTAGGGCAATGCCCACTTTTGGTGTAGGTCAAAATTTCTGGAAACCCCAAAATCTGGGTTAGCCCGCTTGTCCTTGAAAGCTATAACTAGAAACCTAGAAAACAAATGACTCGGGCAATTGTGGAGACTGCACCCATGTGTGGCCAGGAGTCCTAAGAACGGTCTGCACACGCGATGTTCACTTCTGTTTTTTTTTGGATCTAATAAATGGTCATTTGAAAAAAGGAAAATAAGGAGGGTAAGCTGATTAAAATAATGTTTGGCCATTCCTAAACCAATCTTCCCATTCAGATCCAGCCCCAAAAATATTACAATTTTTTTCTTAAAGCAATTAGTGGTATGCATGCTCTGGCAAACCACAATAAAAAATAAAAATAGCAAAACTTACGCAAATGTTTGAAATTTCAAATCTCTTAGAACAAAATTGTGTATTGTTTTACTATTGGGGGGGGGGGGGGGGGGGTTGTTGGACTGAAATCTTGGATCATATTTATTTCGACAATAAGAAACACAAACACAAACCTTGCTCATCTCCACAAGGTTTTCCACAACTTAAAAAACCCCCAAGTGCTCACTTTGGTCACCCATTTGCATGTATATTTTGAATGTTCTTGAAACCTTAGAGAACGGAACAATTACCTTGTCCTGAGAGGCAAACACTGGGAAAGCAGGCACACATTCGCAATGAGGTTGTGATTTTCAAGTCAATTGCAAAACTTGTCCTGAAACCGATAATCTTATCTCAAAAACCATCAAACAACAACACACAAACATTTACACACACCAACCTACTCCCCCACACTTCAGACCGGCGATGATTTTACACGCGCAATCGTAAATAAGTTCTAAAATTTTAAAAATGAGACGTAATCGCATGAGAATATAAATAAAAAATATACAATAATGAGCCATTTCGTTATATTTTCATGTGCAAGTATATATATATATATATATATATATATATAATATATGTATAAATAAATTCATAATATATAAATATTTCATTATCTATAGATCTGACAACTAGAGCAATTCAATAACAGTAGCAATCTTTGACTCTTTCCGGGCGCAGTTCTTTCATCCTCGAAGCTTAACGGCAACACAGGAGGAAAAAGTGAAAAGTAAAAGTAAGCTATTTCCTCAGCTACTTGACATATGTCGTACACTCTGTGGACAGGTGGCGCTGTGTTAGTGATTTTGTGAGGCAGCGTGGTGGAATCAGGTGCTCGTCAAAATACAGAAATCAGAGAAACAGGCATTCTTCTGCCAGTTTGGAAATTTTTATCGAATTTTTATTTTTTGGCTCAACACTTTTTATGTCCATATAAAAGGACATTTCCAAGTGAATTTTACTGAAAAACATTGAAATTGATTAGAGGCACAAAACAGGTCATTTTTCAGTTTTCAAAGACTATTTAGCTGTTGGGGTTATCAACTTTCGCGGCCATTTTCTTGCTAATTTCACCACTGAAACCAGACGACCTAATTTTCTTCAATCGCAAATATCTTGAGTTCTTTTTAGACAGATGGATATTTTTTTCACCAAAAGGAAGGCAAATAAATCAGCTTTAGGATGATACCAATAACTCCACATGCCCAAACATAGACGAGCGCCTGATTCCACCGCGCCGCGACACATTTGACAAATGTCACACGCTATGTAGACAGGTAGTGCAGCGTGTGGCAAGCCATGTGGAAAGAGTTTAAAAAAACAAAAAAACGTTTCAAAATTCCATTTGAATATGGCAATTGAACAGTCCAAACAAACAACACGCTTATGTGTGAAAACAAAGGCATTGTTTATCATGTACGCAAACAAATAAAATGCTTATGTATGCAAACAAATAAAATGCTTATGTATGCAAACAAATAAAATGTTTATGTATGCAAACAAATAAAATATTTACGAATGGAAACAAACGAAAGTTTAGATATGCAAACAAAGAAAACGTAAACTTATGTAAACAAATGAAATGCTTACGTATGGCGCCATACACATCCAACAGGACGCAGACCTACGAGAACAGTATGAGGCGCGACAGGAAGAAGGCCGATTTCCCCAACTCTCATCGCAATAGTTATCACAGTCACAGATGGGCTATACACACACGATGCAGAAAGACGGACAAAAATTCCACTCCCGCGTTACTGAAGAATTCAAACAACAGAGGCCTTCCAAGTGTAACACTCATAATTACACACGCATGCACACATACACACACACACATACACACAGACGCACACACACATATATATATATATAAATGGGTAAAAATAATCTTTCACAAACACATACACACAGACGCACACACACACACATATATATATATAAATGGGTAAAAATAATCTTTCACAAACAGCGAGACTGTGGTTTGTCTTTTTTCCACAACAGCGTGAACCAAAAGGTTAGCGATTGGAAGAAGTTTGGGGGGGGAGGGTTAGGAGGATGGAAAGGGGGGGTTGGAAGGGGTAAAGGATGGATAGGGGCTTTAGTGGTGGGGGGGGGGGGGGGGCATCAACTATTTCCCCTTTTTCCCGATTCCTCCAACAAGACAAGTGAGGTCAGTCCAGCGACAGAACAGACAGCTTGGAAGGCTGAGGGTGAGCAACATTTGGGAGGCAGCGTGGTGAAATCGGGCGCTCGTCAAAATAATTAAATGGAAGAAACAGGCATTTTTCTGCCAGTTTGGCAATTTTTATCAAATTTTTGTCTTTTGAATCTGCATCTTGTATTTTCATATAAAAACATATTTCAATGTGAATTTTACTGAAAATCGTTGATTTAAGCCACAAAATATTTCATTTTTCAAGGACTCTTAAGCTATTAAAGAGTCCAAACTTTGGCAGCCATTTTCTCGATAATTTCACCACTGAAGCCAGGCGACCCTGACCTCCTTCAATTGCAAATATTTCAACTTCTTTTCAACATAGATGGATATTTTTTCCACCAAAAACAAGGCAAACGAACAAGCTTTAAGATCAAACCCGTAACCCTACATCCTTAAAAATTGCCAAGCGCCTGATACCACCACGTCGCGACACATTCCACTTTTTTTCCATTCCTACAACAAGGAAAGTGACGTCGGTCCAGCGATGGAACGGACAGCATGGAAGTCTGAGGCTGAACAACATTTGATTGGTTGGTGTAGACTCAAGGAGAAAGACATTGATGGTGGAGGCTGTGTGTGTGTGTGTGTGTGTGTGTGAGTGTGTGTGTGTGTGTGGGCATGTGGGTCTGTGCGTGTGTGTCTGTGCATGTGTCTATGTGCGTGCGCCAGTGTGTCAGTAGTAGTCCCTGTTTGTCGCAGAGTTTCTGCGTATCAAAGCCTCGTTCTGCTTGTCTTCCTCGTAGCGCTGTCGTAACTTCTCAATGTCAAGGACGTCCATCTCTTTCTGCGGCTTCTTGTTGTTTTTCTGTGGGAGAGGAGGAGAATAGTGTTATGATAGCAGGGGTCAGAGGTTGTGGGGGTCAGGGG
>NW_004798885.1:5753-6268 GCF_000002075.1 Aplysia californica | reverse complement strand
GACTTTTGCCCAGCATCCTCTAACAACAACAACCACCACCACCACCACCATCAACAACAACAACCACCACCACCACCACCATCAACAACAACAACCACCACCACCACCACCACCACCGACCTGTGAAGGACTTTTGCCCAGCATCCTCTGACTCCCCGTGGGTGAGCCCGCCTCCGACGGCGTCTTGTGATGTTTGGCGATCGGCGACTGCTCGGAGGACAGCTCGTAGCTGTTGAACTGTGTGGGGTGAGCCTTCACCGTGGGCTTCGGCACCGTCTTGGCGTACTCTTTGGCCTGATGGAAGGAAAAAACAAAAAAACCTGTCAATATACGTACGCTTAAAAATAAACAACCTGTCAATATACGTACGGTTAACAACAAAACGACCTGTCAATATACGTACGGTTAAAAACAAAAACGACCTGTCAATATACGTACGGTTAAAACTGTCCCAGTGGTTGTCTTAGAAAGATGAATAAGTAAATAAATAAAAAATGATTAAACAAATATATAAA
>NW_004798885.1:0-5066 GCF_000002075.1 Aplysia californica | reverse complement strand
ACCCATGAATACATTAAGTAATACTCTGGCCTCGATTCGACTCATTTTGGAAGGAAATTTGCATCTTTAAGTACATTTTTGCTTCTTCATTGCACTTTACATGATCAATAAAGTTGTATCTCATGATAATATGTTGTACAATAGCAGATTTGTGCTGAAAAACCGCAGAAAAAATGAAATCAAAGCACTTGACCTAGATCTAGATCCAGATTATTTCGTTCTCAGGAGGGCTAAAAATAGACCAGGTTAGACCAAGAATCTAGCTATGGACGTGTCTAGATCTACGTTTGGTAACAGTAGGCACAATCACATCGCTACAGGCAGTCAGGAAACACCTCGGCATGGGGTCAAATTCCCAATGTTTCTCGGGTGCCTCGAAAATACGTTGTTTTCTAGTACTCTGTTACACTTTGAACACAGGTCAGAGGCGTTCCATTGAAATACGAAAAGTCACTGGATATAACATGCGATGTAAGGCAGTTTCTTCATTTCTGTGGTTTTTCCAAAAAGAGATTTGAGAACGTGTCTGGCAATTTCTTGTCGTCTACACTTGTTTGGCACTGATTGTGTTTTGTTATTTCCCAACAGTTCATCACAAAGTCCACACAGCTGTGTGCCGCAGGCTCCAGGATCTTTGACTTTTGATGTGAAGTAATTTCTCTTTGAGGCTTGTATGGGTCGTTTCCATATTGCCTTACTGTCTCAGAAAATTAATTCGTCAATCATGTTTCCTGTCTTTCTCCACTTCCGCTCCGCTCTGCGACTCGCCGCCTTTGCTGCCTTCACTACATGTAGAAAACCTTCCAAAGAATCTATGAGAAATTCCTGTACGTGGTGTCAGAGCTGCTTCTGGTGAGGCACGGATCACTACTGTCAGCTTTACAAATCTCTTCCTATAAAAATTCTTTACTAAAGTACATTTTTATTTCAATCTTATGTATGTGTTTTTCAAGCGTTTTTCATTCCTGCACTTTACGGGAAAGTTCTGAAAAAATTTTCGCACAAGAAAAAAAAAGAGCAAACGATACCAGGGTACCCTCCCCCCCCATCCCCCCACACACACACACACAACTGTACCCACCACTCGGGCCTTGTTGATGATGTCATCATCCACACACACACACACACACACACACACACACACACACACACACATCCACAACTGTACCCAACACATTTGGTGGGGGTGTATTGTCATCATCCACACACACACACACACACACACACACACACACACACACACACATCCACAACTGTACCCACCACTCGGGCCTTGTTGATGATGTCATCATCCACACACACACACACACACACACACACACACACACACACACACACACACATCCACAACTGTACCCACCACTCGGGCCTTGTTGATGATGTCATCATCCTCCTTAGGCCTGGGAAAAGCGGGAGGTTTTTTCTTGACCAGTTCCGTCCTGTTCTTCTCCATCACCTGTTTGGCGTACTCGTTCTGTCGGCTCACCTTCTCTTTCTGTCCGAGGGAGGGAGGGAGGGAGTGAGGGAGGGAGGGATGGAAGGGAGGGAGGGAGGGAGGGAGGGAGGGAGGGAGGGATGGAGGGATGGAGGGGAGGGAGGGAGGGAGGGAGGGAGGGAGGGAGGGAGCGGAGGGAGGGAGGGAGGGGAGGGGAGTGAAGGAGGGATGGAAGGAGGGAAGGACGGAGGGAGGGGACGGAAGAAATAGAGATTGTCATAGAATTCTAGAGGAAAGTGAGGCATCCTGGTGAAATCAAAATAATGAAATCAAAGAAATTTTTTGGGCCGACGGTCGGTTTCTTTCTTTTCTTTTGGCTCAACACTTTTTATGTCCATCTAAAAACACATTTTTGTGTGGATTTTCTTACAAACATTGATTAAAGGTACAAAAAAAGTAAATGTTCAGTTTCCACGGACTCTCAGGCGATGGCAATGGAAGTCGTCAAACTGTGGCGGCCATTTTCTCGCTAACTTTACCTCGGAAACCAGGCGACCCTGCCCTCCTTCCATCGGAAATATTTCGACTTCTGTACAACAGAGATGGACATTTATTTTATCAAAAGTAAGGCAAATGAACAGGCTTTAAGGTGATACCAATAACCCCATATGCCCGAAAATTGACGAGCGCCTGATTCCACCGCGTCGTGACACAAGTTGTTTTTGTTGTTTTCAAATCCCTTTAGCTGCGAGCATTTCGCTCTTGGCAGCACAATGCCTCCCTCAAGTAACCACATGTCCTTGTCATCTGGATAGCGCCAGAGTAGAGCAGGTTTTGTAAGTCTGTAGGTGTGTGTAGGAGCCTGCGTCGAAGAACTGCCAGGTTTGGGCAGTGAAGGAGAAGATGTTCAACGGTCTCCTCGTGGTAGTCACAGTGTCTGCAATGGGGTTCCCACATGGGGTTAATTCTGTTTATGTGCTTGTTGGTGTGTAAGTGTCCTGTGCGGGCTCTGAAGATCAAAGTCTGATCGGCTCTACATAAGAGATTCGATGGGTCTTTAGGGTTGGGTTTGTCCATGTACCCGAAGAGAGATCTTCCTGTTTCTGCGTTGGCCCATCTGTTTAGCCACTCGTCTCTGCTTTTGGCTTGGATGATCCCTCTGCAGGTCTGTAAAGAGGCCACTGTGTCTGTCTGGGGCAGGCTTGCTCCAGTCTTTGATAGATGGTCTGCAGTCTCATTCCCTGGTACTCCAGAATGGCCAGGCACCCACTGCAGTGTGACCCAGACGCCATAGGAAGTGCCCATCTGTTTTACAAGGCTGAGAATGTTCCCGTCCCCTCTGTAGTCTCCTCCTCCCTCGACGGCATGTTCCTGTCACCTCTGTAGTCTCCTCCTCCCTCGACGGCATGTTCCTGTCCCCTCTGTAGTCTCCTCCTCCCTCGACGGCTTGGAGTACTGACATTGAGTCAGAGAAGACAACAACATCCCCCGGTGTTACTGGGCCTTCAAAAAAGTCGTGACACAAATGATAGATTTTGAGGCAGACACTCTCTCTCTCTCTCTCAATCTCTTTTCCGCTTTCACGCACACCTACACACACTCTCTCCCTCTCTCTCTCTCTCACATACACACACACTCTCTCTCTCACACAAGCAAACACACACACACAAACAGTGACACACACACACACACGCACTCACCCTCTCCTTCTTCTCCACAGTATCTAGATCAGGTCCCAGCGTTCCCAGCCTCACTTCCTTCTGCATCTTGCGGTAGTCCTTTAGTCCGTACACCCGGTACCACGGTCTCTCTCCCTGTCTCGCCTTCTCTCTCAGGTACGAGTCCATGTAACTTCCTCCCTGTAGTGTGTGTGTGAGTGTGTGTGTGTGAGTGTGTGTGTGTGTGGGTGTGTGTGTGTGTGTGGGTGTGTGGGGTGTGTGTGTGTGGGTGTGTGTGTGTATGCGTGTGGGTTGTGTGTGTGGGGGGGGGGGGAGGGGGAGAATAATCCTTCGTCAATGATACATATTATGTCACTTCACTTATGTCAGCAAGTTGATTAATTTTTATTGAAATACAGAAACAATACAATGCTGAAACTGTTGCATGTACAAGTCCACAACAAAATACAAATTAAGTAATACATATCAGCTGCTGTGACGTGTTTTTGGTGCTAAATCTAAAAATGACAAAAACGTCATTAAATGGGTCATAAAATCGAAATTAACAAACCTATTTTGATAGGTCTTCATCTAATTCATGAAATCCCGATATAGATACCTGTTTTCAGCAATTGACGAAAAGTAATTTGACGTGGAAGTCGTGGTAAAGGAATGTGCCCGAGCCGCTGTCAGCGAATCACCCACACAGAGAGGTTCCGACCGCGAGCTGCTAGGAGCGACTTGCCAGAGATAAAGAGTTTGTAGACAAGGAGAGTTTTCTCTATAACCAAATAAATATACCCATCAAAGACACCAAACTTCTCCTATAGGTAGGGCAATGTCCACTTTTGGTGTAGGTCAAGTTTTCTGGAAACTCCCGAAATCTGGGTTAGCCCGCTTGTCCTTCAAAGCGACCAATTAGAATGCCGTCTCACCTGATCGGGCGGTGCAGAAGAAGGGTGCTCGCCTTCGCTGGAGCGGGGTATGGGTGGAACCTTCCCGTACGGGTTCATGTCTGTGCGAGAGTCGCTGAGGGCACGGAGAGCTTCGTCGGCCGAGTACCGGTCACGTGGGGAGACGTACTGGATGTCGGCGCGGTCAAGGTCGCTGCTGGGGTGGTAGTCCTGGGGAGGGAGGGAAGGACGTTTAGTTTTACGGCACTTGCAACACAATAAGGTCATATGAGTGACGAAGATTAGAGGTGTTACAAGAGAGTAACAAACATAAAAAAGAAGGAGGAGAGATAAAGACGATAGATATTTGATAGGAAAGAAGGAGCAAACCCCACCAAAGCACCCACCAACCACCCACTGGATGGAAGTAGATAATCTCGGGGAAAGGTGGATAGACAGAAGGATGGAGGGGTGGAGGGGTGAAAGGAGGGATGGATGGTTAGAAGAATGGAGGAAGGAAGAAGTGGAAGGCGGGATAGGAGGAAGGATGAAGGATAAATAGAGAGACAGACAGACATTAGTTTTTTAGTTCTAGTAGAGGTTTTACGGCGCTCGCAACTGCATAAGGTCATATGAGCGTCAGAAAATTAGAGGTGTTACAAGAGAGTAAGAAACATAAAAAAGAAGGAGGGGGAGATAAGGACGATAGATGTTTGATAGGAAAGAAGGAGCAAACCACATCAGAGCGCCCGCCAACCACCCACAGACAGACAGACAGACAGACAGACAGACAGACAGATAGATAGACAGATACAGCACACTAAAGGACCATAATTCTTTCCACGGCGCACCGGCAGTGGAATTTTAGTCGCCGCGGGGGGTTCCCCGCCGGGCGCCTTATCACGTCGGGGTCACGGGGGTCAGCTCCCTGTCGCCGCTCTGTCTGGGCCGACTTAATTTTTGGTACTTTTCAACGTACAATTTAACGTGCATCCTTGTATTTATGGTAATTCTCACTTAGTGCACCCAAAGCACGCATTTCTGCTCTTGAGACTCAAAAAAGAACGGACGTTGTAACTT
>NW_004798884.1:60370-61723 GCF_000002075.1 Aplysia californica | reverse complement strand
TGGAGGGCTAAAAATAGGAGGAAGTAGAGAAGAAAGTATTTTTAAAAAGAGAAGAAAGTGGATAGGATATATGAGCGAAGATGATACATAACTAGACATAAAGGCATTTAAACACCTACCTAGCTCTCCCTGGTAAAGTTGAAGACAAACGAGTGGTAGACCTATAGCAACTTATTTAAAAAGCCTGGACACATTCTGGTCATGAGTTGAATGGGAAGATCGAGATCACATAGATTTTTAGAGCATCCGAGCAAAGGAATGAATGGCGAACTGTGATCGCCAGTGTCTAGCGCATATCATGACAATTCGGCGAAGGTTAAGGTCGAAACAAAGATTTAATGTAGATAGTAAAAATTAAATAAAGTATAATAAATAATCCCCATTAACTGGGCTGGAAGGCGTCTGTTCTGTATCGGTTTGCGTTTTGCCGTCACTCGTAGAAGCCTGAGTTCGATTCTCGTGTGGGAAGAAATTAATATCTCGTATCTCGTATCTCGCTAGTTCTGTCGGGAAGTTCTATCCCTCTCGGCACAGGTAGACCCAACAGGCAGGATCGAAGACCCCCGAAGCCTGCCTCCTAAACCATCCAAATGGTTTTGATGTAAAAATACGTGTATTTAAAACAAAAACAAAACAAAGAAGTGAAATTAAGAGCAGGGGAATTGATTTCCTCTTCTTTTACGGTGAACGAGGGAGATGGGTACTGCACAGGTGAAAAGAGAACGACGGCCGAGCCAGACAGCTGGCAAACAGACGGACACGGCGCGCCGCCAGTCAGACCAGGCCCCCGATCTCATGTGTGATAAGTTTGGTTTAGTTTTAATAAGGTTTTACGGCGCTCACAACTGCATACGGTCATCTGAGCGCCAAGGGGTGGATGTCAACAGAAAGTCTTAACGGGGAATCAGATTTACTCTGCTCACCTCTCTAGCCTCAACAGCACAAAATCTGCTTCGACTATCAAGGTATCCCGGAAATAGCAGAACGCAAGAGAGTGACAAACATACAAAAGAAGTAAAGAAATTAATGACGACAGTAAGGATGAGGAAAGAAAAAGCAGCAGTTCCCCCTATGATGTTCCGGCACAGTATGAACATACCATTGATAAATCAGCTGATTTACAATGAAAAGGCCAATTGCATGTCATAATGATATGTTTAACGACACGGTGGAATCAGGCGCTCGTCAATGTTTGTGCACATGGAGTTAATAGCATCATCTGAAAGCAAATTCATTTACCGTTGCTTTCAAGGAAATATATCCATCTATCTTGAATAGAACACAAGATATTTGCGACTGAAGGAAGGAAGGTCACCTTGTTTCAGTGGTGAAATTAGCGAGAAATGAATGGCC
>NW_004798884.1:58845-60136 GCF_000002075.1 Aplysia californica | reverse complement strand
ACCGGGAAATACTTTTTTATATATAAAAACATAAAAGAGGTTGAGCCTACGAATAAAAATTCGATAAAAAAGTCCAAAGTTTCGAACAAATGCCTGTTTCTCCTATTTCTATATTTTGACGAGCCCCTGATTTCACCACGCTGCCTCACATAATTAATATGACACTGTGGGGTCAGGCCATGGAGGTTTGGGTCCTTGAGTCAGCCCTTTCGTCTGCCCGCGGAATGCGAGAGGTCATTCAGTAGTTCACTTCTGGGTCAAATGTAATGAAGCAAACCAGAGGACAGTTTCGTCTAAAGTAAAGTGTACTAATCCTCACCATTGCCTGATCCGTCCAAATCCGATCTGACCACGCAGATCATGTCGTTTTGACCAAAGACCATTCACTCCTATTCTATACTCGGAACACAAATCAAGAGTTCGTCTCGGCAAGCATCTTACCTTTAGGCGTGAACAAAGAGCTGAATATTAGAAGGGCGTGTACAAGGGACGGTCAATACGTCTTTACTCTGACTATGAGAGATGCAAGCTAGAAGGTTGTTACTTTAGTGTTACCCTATCCGTACGCCCTGGGGTCATTTTTCCCCCGGGGTTGTTTTCTTTACATTTGAGAATACATCTAGATATATCTAGTACGAAGATCTCTTTGAAACTTTCGGTATTTCTCAAAAACTCATTTTGACAGACTGCTATGCAAAGCGTACGGATCGAATTAACGAGTAATTTCCTCTTTAGAAAGTGGTGGCACAGAGTTCCCCACGTCGTATAGATGCGATAGTAAAACACGACGTACGGATAGGGTTAATTGGTGGCACACAGTTCCCCACGTCGTATGGATGCGATAGTAAAACACGACGTACGGAAATGGTTATGAAGAGTTTTTACGGCTCTCACAACTGCATAATATGGTCATATGAAGTTGAATTTTAGCTGCCCCAGAATATGTCAGATAGAACTGTGTAATTCTAAGCTAACGATTTGTCGCTCACAATGCTATTTCTCTATATTAGTCGCCTCACAAATTGACACACTGTCGCCATATTTGTTTGACCGTAAACATGTACTTGAGCTGAAAATGACTTCGTATGGGATTGAAACAATCCGATCCTCTACTACAGATATAACATCTTCATCATTATGAAAACGCTATCTTTAGAGACTTTTTTCGGATTCGTGAAAGGAAAAAAGTCGGAGGGCGCTGTATGTGGCGAATTTATTGGTTGTGGGAGGAGTTCGGTTTACCCGGTATATATTAATATATATAGGCATACATGAATTCTATATTGTTATT
>NW_004798884.1:51188-55831 GCF_000002075.1 Aplysia californica | reverse complement strand
CCACCATCCTCTTAAAAATAAACCCAAAACCAACCGTCAAGTATAAACAACACTAACAAAGTCAACATAACCGGTTATGGTCCATGGTTCATGCCAGCCCGCCAATGACGCACGAGTGCCATAGAATTGATAGTCGTGGAAAGTCGAGCACATTATCAACAACTGGAAGGTTTTTGTTCCAAGTGGCTCCATGACGCAGTTTAACCTGTACCCAGCCTAATTATTTGCCACAATAATAATTATTATCCATGTCAAAACGAATATAGTTCTCCAAGTTTCTGTGAATGAGGTAGTTGTATGCTGATACTGGGTAGATCTATTTGTATTTAGGATTTGCACACATATTTGAAATTGGCTCTGCACTCGAAAGACTTCCGCTGGCAAGATAAGTGGTTTGCCAAAAGCTGAAATGGTCGCAGAAATAAATAACGTCATATTTGTTTTGACTCAAGTTCGGTTCAACCCGGATATTGGGAATGTTATAGGATCGATGTTTTGGGGTCTCTCTCTCTCTCTCTCTCTCTCTCTCTCTCTCTCTCTCTGTGTGTGTGTGTGTGTGTGTGTGTGTGTGTGTGTGTGTGTGTGTGTGTGTGTTTTCTGTGCACTCTTCTTTTTTTATGCGATACTTGTCTGGCTCTTGTCTTCGCTGGAATCAGTGGTCTAGTGGTAAGGTAGTCGGACTCCTAGCTCTAAGGTCGTTGGTTCGAATCTAGTCAGGGACCCGGCGTTGCGTTCTTGGGAATGGCACTTTTAACAGGAATTTTCCTCAAGTTCGACTTAGACAGGTAGGAATGGGTACCCAATTATAGACGGCGAATTATCTCGTCAGGTTGTTAGTGGCAGCGTGCTTGTAGAAGTAATCCGCATCTTGTGCTTTTGTACCACGAATATCAGATTTGTGAGGCAGCGTGGTGGAATCAGGCTCTCGTCAATTTTTGGGCATGTAGAGTTATTGGTATCATCTTATAGCTTGTTCATTTGTCTTTATTTGGATGAAAAAAATATTACTTTATCTTGAATACAAGTCGAGATATTTGCGAATGAAGGAGGTGGTGGTCACCTGTTTTCAAAGGTAAAATTAGTGAGAAAATGGCTGCCAAAGATTAGTTATTTCCTTAGCTTAAGAGTCCGTGGTAACTGAAAATTTACTCTTTTTTTGGTGCCTTTAATCAACGTTTTTCTGAAAAATCCACACAGAAATGAGATCTTTAATGGGCATGAAAGGTGTTGAGCCAAAAAAACAAAAATTAGATAAAAATTCACGAACCAACTGAAAAAGCAAGTTTCTTCACTTTGATTATTTTGACAAGAACCTGATTCCACCACGCTGCCTCACATCTCATTCTGTTCATGTGTCTGAGAAGGTAGGCCAGCCCTGCTTAGCGGCCGGTGTTTTAATTCATCAGATTCTCTCGTATAAAGAGAGTAGCTTAATTCTGATTGTTTGTTGTGGTTGTTTGTTGATGTTGTTGTTGTTATTGTTGTTGTTGCTGTTGTTGTGTTTTGTATGTACTTTTTTTTTGTCTGTTTGAGTATAGAGAAGCACACCCAGGCAATGACGGTCACAGGAGGAAAGTCAGACAGATATACAGAAACAACAGAGGGACAGAGAAGAAGTAAGACCGTGGGTTGTTGGCGGGTGCTCTGGTGTGGTTTGCTTCTTCTTTCTTATCAAACATCTATCGTCCTTATCTCCCCTTCTTCTTTTATATGTTTGTTACTCTCTTGTAACACTTCTAATCTTCTGGCGCTCATACGACCTTATGCAGTTGCGAGCGCCGTAAAACCTCTACTAAAACTTAAAAATAGAAGTAAGACCTACCAGTGCGCCCTCCAACCACCCACCGTTAGCCTGACACTGACACCATTAGTGAGAGATTTAGATCTCAGAACTGTCAATATCTCGTGACACACTGATCGATCGCCAATGTTGTTCTCACATTTGGTAGAGAAAAAGGATTGTGTGAAGGAGAAAGTTGAATATACGATGCTATTGTAGATCAGTTCACATGTTTTTGGACATCTGAGTGTCATTGGAGAGTTAATTGTGACGTGGGTGGTTGGTGAGTGTATCTATCGTCTATATCTCTGCTACTTGGGTGTGTGTGTGTGTGTGTGTGTGTGTGTGTGTGTGTGTGTGTGTATGTAAGTGTGTGTGTGTGTGTGTGTGTGTGTGTGTGTTTTGCGCTCTTATGACATCTCTAATCTTTGTCATTAGTAGGGCCTAGATATAATTGTGTTGCAAATGCCGTAAAAGTCTTGCTTCAACAAAATAAAGAGTGTTGTAATGTAAGCTCAGTGTGTATCCTTGTGTCTCAACCGTGATGCGGATATGGCTTTGTGGGTGGTTGGCGGGTGCTCTGGTGTGGTTTGCTTCTTCTTTCCTATCAAACATCTATCGTCGTTTTCTGCTTTTTTTGGTTTGTTACTCTCTTGTAACACCTCTAATCTTCTTGCGCTCAAATGACTTTATGCAGTTGCGAGCACCGTAAAACCTCTACTAGAACTATATAAAGGATGGCCTTTTACCTTTTGCGTTGTATGTAATGTAATCAACGATTTTAAAAAGGCGTATATGGTGCAGCCTTGCCTGCGCGGTAGACATAGAAGAAGCAAATTTGCCAAGTGCCACTTTCCTCTCTTCAGATCCTGACTTTCTTCCTATTGTGCTCCGAAGGAAAGACGCGGTCAACACTTAAGAAATCAAGGAAGGTGTGGGGGTGTGTCGTGCTATGTTACACGTGGGGTCTGGATGTACATGGTTTGAAACGGCGCAAAAGGTCTTGCTTATTACGACCTGCTTTCTGGTGCGTTGTATTTCTTAAAACGAGTGGGCGAATTTTTCGAAATTAGTACATTTTCTTAGCAGTCTAACATGTCCAAATATGCAGAAACGGTATTTTCGTTGTCTTTATCGCCTTAGGATTTTCTTCATTATGGTGAATAATACCTCTATTTAGGTTTCAGTCTTCCTATTCATGGTTTTCCTTCCAGCGTCAGTTCCATCTTGAAAATGCATGAGAAGTTGCAATTCGGGGGGGGGGGATTGGATTTGGGCTGTAGACTTAGAAGAAGCGGAATGGCTAGTGCCATTTTCATCTCTTCAGATCCTGGACTTTCTTCCTATTATGCTCCGAAGGAGAGAAACGTCAACACTTAAGGAATCAAGGAAGGTGTATGGGTGTGTCTTAGTATTTTACAGGTGTGGTCACGATGCAAGACACCATGGGAAAGAGTACCACATTTTAGGGGGTTGGGAGGAGTGAGATGATTGGTTTTTTTCTGTTTGTTTATTTGTTTGTTTTTGTTGGGGGGGTTTAATTGTGTGTGTGTGGGGGGGGGAAGCATTTTTCTTTGCGTTTTTTACGATTATGTGGGAGTTTTGAAGACCCGTTGCTTATTTGGCTGTGTGCTATCAAAAGCGAATATTAAATTAAAGTAAAAATGGCAGTAAGTAAGTTTATTCAGTGTTTGAGGCCATTGACCCACATCACATTATATAAAGCAGACCCACATCACATTATATAAAGCATTCATTTGTTAAATGAAGGTTTCATAATGAAAAAGTAAAGGTTGTGCACATAATCTCTTATCATGGGTCAAACATTGCATATTGCTGTCACTGGGCCGAGCCAGGCTGGGAGGAATTAACAATTTCCTTTGATGGGCAAATTTAGACAATAAAACATAAAGTGAAAAAGTCAAAATGAGAATCTTACATAACCTTACAGGGTGGAAAGAGACGTGAAACCATGCCACACTACCACGTGTTGTGTTACGTGGTACATTACTCAACAAGTTCATTTAAGTGGGGAGGGGGGGAGGAATAGATCTAGGTACTGGAAGAGTGGGGGAGGGGGGAGGGAAATAGGTACTGGAAGAGGGGCGGGGTTGAGGGTGGTGGGGACTGGTACCGTATCCGGAACTGTTTGACCACTGGTCAGTTCTCAGGGCTGAACCATCTGACGTCATATGTTTGACCGTTAAACAAAAACATAGCTGACCCCCGCCCCTGCACACGTTTTAAGGGGCGACCGTGATTGCTGGCTGAATCAGATATCGATAGTGCAGTTTGACCGAGCTCTGAGGAAGGCAAAGACTATCGCACCCCCGTGTACTCTGCTACAAGAGGGCGGAAGGCTTGCTTAAGCTGATGTTACAAGTTACTTTTGATTCTTGCGGGAGCGCTGGCGTTTGCTGAGGATCATATTGCGTGTTTCTTTGTTTTGGGGGGTTTCTTGTAAAACCTGTATACAAGCCGAGTTCTGTAAAAGAACAGTCTCTACGTGCTGGGGAGGCTTTAGAACCTAAAAGCTGGAGTCCTGAATCTGGATCGTTGGTCTCGTTGATTCCTCATTGTGATTATAATATTGTCCAAAGCGGTAAGTACTGAAGATGTTTTCTTTTTTAAGAAATGTTAGTCTTTTTAAAGCCATATCAACACAGTTTAGACTTTGGTTCATCAATTTGGAGGCAGCTTTAGACACATCCTTTCAGGGCCAGTCCGAAGTGAAAGGAGGGATACAACGTTCAGCACAAAGTCTGATATACTTGATAAAAAATACTATTACTATTATTATTACTATTATTAGTAGTAGTAGTAGTAGTAGTAGTAGTAGTAGTAGTAGTAGTAGTAGTAGTAG
>NW_004798884.1:47278-49337 GCF_000002075.1 Aplysia californica | reverse complement strand
CTGTGACCTATATGTGAGGCAGCGTGCTGGAATCAGGCTCTCGTCGAAATAATCAAAGTGAAGAAACTTGCTTTTTCTGTTGGTTTGTGAATTTTTATCAATTTTTTGTTTTTTGGCTCATCACCGTTCATGCACATTACAGAACTCATTTCTGTATGGATTTTTCTGAAAAACGTTGATTAAAGGCTCAAAAATGTAAATTTTCAGTTACCACGGACTCTTAAGCTAAGGAAATAACTAATCTTTGGCGGCCATTTTCTCACTAATCTTACGGTTGAAAACAGGTGACCCCCACTTCCTTCATTTGCAAATATCTCGACTTGTATTCAAGGTAAATGGATATTTTCTCTTCAAAATGAACACAATTGAACAAGCTTTAAGATAATACCAATAACTCTACATGCCCAAAAATTGACGAGAGCCTGATTCCACCACGCTGCCTCACATTTCACTACCTCAGAACCACAACGTTCTATCTGACTTTTTTTTAAAAACCGTTCTGAGTTACTAAGACCATGAGGTCAGAAGCCAAATGTTCTATCTGCTCTCGCATTCGCAACCGTGTGGTCGTGGGTTCGAATCCCGTCAGGGGCCTGACGTTGTGTCCTTGGGAAAGGCACTTTACACGAATTTTCCTCACTTCACCCAGGTGGGAATGGGTTCTCGGCTATAGACAGCGAAAGATGTTGTCAGTTTGTTAGTGTTAGAGCGCTTAATCAGCTGCCTAAATTTTGCACTGTGCTTCACGGGAAGCTGAGAAAGTGCCGGAGTGTCCTATAGTCTGCTAGGGTAATAATATAGTGCAAAGCGCCTAGAGCCTGCTGGGGGTATCCGCTATATGCTATTTATTTATTATTATTATAAAAAATCGTAAGATTATTCGGAATCGTTTATCAAGATATTCAAAGACATGCATTCGAAACAGTTTGATGTATTGTGAAACTAAAAACTTCTGACGTCAAATTTCTCAAAACTAGCAGGTACTGAGCAGATAGAACTTTGAGTAATTCTAGGGTTGCGATTTGTTTTCTTATACGGGGTGCCCACTACGGCTGGGGTGGGTCGATCGGGCCGATGTTTGTTTTCAGTTTCAGGCGATCGAGTCGGGCGATCGGTCCGATCCAGCCGTAGTGGGCACCCCGTATTACGGCGCAATTTGATGTGTGTTCGGGCGCTCTAAGGGTACATCGTTGGCTAACTTGGTATCTTGCTGGACTACGAAGTATTGCCCTGGTTCATCCCAATCAGAGCGTTCTGATCTGGGGTTGTTTTAGGAAGAGTTCAGAGCTCTCCTCTCAACTGACTCGGTCATGTTGGACATGGACGTTATATTCAGAGGTTGTCTCGGAAATGACTCACCGTGGTCGTGCTGAACAGGGACCGCTATGGACAGGTTAAAGATACAAGAAAAACGCAAGGGGGTCACGGCACAGTGGCCATTGGTACAGGTGGCCGTTATAACAATATATTTATAGAGATGACTGCTAAGACAGGTCAGACTGCACATTGAAATTCACACCAAGTACACTGTATTCTATATGATTTGCCGGATCAATAGAAACAACAACAACATATAATTTTAGAAAAGCGCCTGATTCAATATTCATGTTGTGAATCATTGTACATGTACTTAAATACAATAATAATGCATCATATTATAGTTCAATGAAATGTTGAAACAAACAGTTCTTCGCATTTCTTTTGATAGCTAGATCTAGAATATTTTTTTCCACCACCGACAACGTAGAGATGTTGCATAATGTCCACCTGAAGCTTGTACAAAACGCATCAACCTTTGTACAACAAATGATGGAAACTATATTGGTTAATGTTATTCGTAACTGACTTTTCTAAGTGAGTGATAATCTAATGTTTAATGAAAATTTCTCTTGAGCCGTCCGTTGGGAATTTACTTGACGAAATACGCTCCTCCATGGCATCCATTCTCTGTGGGGTCTCATGTGGGTTGCCGTGACGTCATGCCCGAAAGACGCGCGTTTTAAGAAAGGGCATTGGTAAGGGGGAGCCGTGTGTGTGTGTGTGTGTGTGTGTGTTGGGG
>NW_004798884.1:43990-45235 GCF_000002075.1 Aplysia californica | reverse complement strand
GGGGGGTTAAGGATTTTTGTTTTGTTTTCCCTTTCGCACCTTGATTTCTTTCAAAGTATTTTGTTTTGTTTATTGTGAAGCTAAACAAACAGTGGACAATAAGTTAGTGGTAACGATATGTGAGGCAGCGTGGTGGAATCAGGCTCTCGTTAATTTTTGTTGTTCACTTGTCTTTATTTGGATGAAAAAAATATCCATTTACCTTAAATACAAGTCGAGATATTTGGGATTGAAGGAGGTGGGGGTCACCTGTTTTCAGAGGTAAAATTAGTGAGAAAATGGCCTCCAAAGATTAGTTATTTACTTATCTTAATAGTCCGTGGTAACTGAAAATTTACATTTTGTGTGCTTTTAATCAACGTTTTTCAGAAAAATAAACACAAAAATGAATTATTTAAGGGATATGAAAGGTGTTGAGCCAAAAAACAAAATTTGATGAAAATTCAGAAACCTGCGGAAAAATGCAAGTTTCTTCACTTTGATTATTTTGACGAGAGCCTGATTCCACCACGCTGCCTCACATATAGTAGTTTTGTGTGAAGGTAAGAACTAAAAACTATTATAATAAATAACAATAATAGTAATATTTAGAAATGACACAATTAAACATAATATCAGCTCTCTGATAAATGTCTAACGTCGCCCATAGCATGAGGTCGTATATGGAGGGCTAATATTAGCTAAATTTAAAACAACCCCCTCCCCCCCCGCAAAAAAAAAAATTATTGATAAATTAAGAAACAGAAAACAAAACCAAAAAAATGCTAGTTAGCAAACAGAGACGGGAAGGTATTTGATAGAGCTGGGCATGGAATCAATTCCGGAACCGATTCCCACGACTAATGCAACTGAAGAAAAGTTCCCTTTCACGAGACCCAACGGCTACCAGTAACTTTAATCATTAAAATCTTCTTTTTAAAAAGAATTTATTTTTGAAAAATAAAAGTTGATGCTTCTGAGTTTTCCGAAATCAAGGTTTATCCTAAATCCTGAAGATGATCGGAGTCAACAAGGGAACCACTGGAAGAAATCACACCATTAGAAAGTAAGTAATTGGGATGCGAGTCGATTCCTACGATTCCTAGTTTTCAATAATCGAGAACCTAGCCGCCCAGCACTAGTATTTGAGCGCCCTGGCTGACCTCTGTATTACTGTAAACATTTCACTGGTTCGTTTGTCCAGCTCTGAGATGACTGTGGGCGTCCACACAGACGGACAGAGGTGGTTTGAAAGGGGGAGGGGGG
>NW_004798884.1:38669-39794 GCF_000002075.1 Aplysia californica | reverse complement strand
TGTGGTGCCACCAAAGATTCTCTATACACGATCTTTGTGGTGCCACCAAAGATTCGCTATACACGATCTATTGTGCCACTAAAGATTCTCTATACACGATCTATGTGCCATCATAGATTCTCTATACACGATCTTTGTGGTGCCACCAAAGATTCTCTATACACGATCTTTGTGGTGCCTCCAAAGATTCGCTATACACGATCTACCATGCCACCAAAGAATCTCTATACACGATCTTTGTGGTGCCCCTAAAGATTCTCTATACACGATCTTTGTGGTGCCCCTAAAGATTCTCTATACACGATCTATGGTACCACCAAAGATTCTCTATACTTGATCTTTGTGGTGCCACCACGTCTGTGGCGACGGTGGTCGAGTGGTTAGGCTGCCGGGCTGATCGTGATTGAAAGGTCCTGGGTTCAAACCGTAAGAGGGGCCTGTCGTTTTGTCTCTAGGTTAAGTTCTTCGCGCGCGCGGATTTTCTCCTTTCACTCAGGTGAGTACCTAAGAATAGACAACGAAATATCGTGTCAGTTTGTGAGTACTGTTTGAGAGCTTGAATACGTCTGCTTGAGCTGTCTGCATCCCTGGAAGCCAAGAATGTTTCTGGGTGCTCCTTGGTCTTCTAGGTTTGAGGTTTTTTAAAATCCAGACTTTCCTGTTCCTCTTTTAACTGTTCACGCATGAAATATCATTTGATATTTATTTTACGAGAGCGATTTACAAAATTTTGTTACGCAACCATTGTTATACTTCATAAAATCACGATGAAACTTGAGAAATTATGAAGACAATAAAGTCTCCAATTTTGATGTATTCTTATTTTTGAATGTTCTAATTTTCCTCTTTTTGATAATCTTGTTTCTTGTTAGTGCGGACAGATTATTTAATTTGTTTGAAGAAGGGTTTCTAATATTCTCATGACAGACAAAGATGGAGGACATATGTTGCACTTTTTCAGAGGGTGTTATATTTTCTCTTTCTCACTTTTAAGTTTGTCTATTTATTGTCTCTTGCGTCACTGATTCCTCTATGCTTCCTGCCTCTTTCTATCTTTCTCTTTCTATCTGTCTCTCTTTCCCTCTCTTTCTCTTTCCCCCCCCCCTCTCTCTCTCTCTCTCCCTC
>NW_004798884.1:35709-37143 GCF_000002075.1 Aplysia californica | reverse complement strand
AGAGAGAGAGAGAGAGAGAGAGCGCAATGAGCGGCGGCCATGAAAGTACAGGATCTAGGAGTACAAGTCTATGCCATGATCAGAGCTGCTGATTGAAAAACCAATTTAAAAAATCGGTCGTCTCCCACGACGCTGCCATGATCTTTAATTTTTTTTTCCGTTTCGTAATCTTTGTCTTTGCTCTTTTTTCTTAGACTTTCTTTGTCCTAGCTATAGACTTGTGTGTGTAGTATAATATCCAAGACTGCGCTCAGCCGTATTTACGGTTCACTAAGGAGTCCTCCCTTAAAAAGGATTTGTGAGGCAGCGTGGTGGAATCAGGCTCTCGTCAAAATAATCAAAGTGAAGAAACTTGCCTTTTTCCTCAGGTTTGTGAATTTTTATCAAATTTTTGTTTTTTGGCTCAACACCTTTCATGCCCATTAAAGAACTCATTTCTGTGTGGATTTTTCTGAAAAACGTTGATTAAAGGCACAAAAAAAGTAAATTTTCAGTTACCATGGACTCTTAAGCTAAGGAAATAACTAATTTTTGGCCGCCATTTTCTCACTAATTTTACCTCTGAAAATAGGTGACCCCCACCTCCTTCATATCTTGACTTGTATTTATGATGAATGGATATTTTTTAAATCCAAATAAAGACAAGTGAACAAGTTTTAAGATGATACCAATAACTCTACATACCCAAAAATTGACGAGAGCCTGATTCCACCACGGTGCCTCACATTTACTCAATTTATAGGAAAATGAGTAGGGGGAGAACGAACCTTGCGCACTCGTCTATAATAATAATATTTAGCCAACTGGTGCTGTGCCCTTCATTCATTTTGGCGCCCCGTGGCGAGCACGCCTTGCAGCAACGTTTATATTGTGCTTGGTCTGTAAGTACATATGTATATGAGGATATTCAGAGCTTTATACAGACAGCGGCTTACTTTAACCCCTTTATAGCGCAGATATCTCCATCCACCTTTGTACAGAAAATGTAACACTTTCATTCAGGACGTTAAACAAAGCCACGGCAGAATCTCTTCCCTTATGTAAAAATGAGCAGCTATTTCGTTTTTGTAAGAATTTTAGAGCACTTATAACATAATAAGGTCATACTAAGTACCGGCGTTCAGAGGTGTTATACGAGAGTTGCAGACTCAAAAAGGAGGAGGAGTAAGGATGATAGGTATTTGATTTTTAAAAAAGAAGCAGCAAACCACACCAGAGCACCCTCCAACTACCCCCTAAACAACTCTGCAAACTGCAATTGCATCTTTAGCTTTTAAAACTTATGGCGTCGGTGGCCAAGTGGTTAGGCTACATGACTCGTAATCGTGAGGTTGCGGGTTTGGGGATTCGAGCCCCGGGCCCGACCTTGCGTCCTTGGGAAAGGCACTTCACACGAATTTCCCTCACTTCACCCAGGTGGAAATGGGTACCCGG
>NW_004798884.1:32733-34697 GCF_000002075.1 Aplysia californica | reverse complement strand
CCCCTCTGACAGCTAAAACAAGGAGCGGTGTTCAAGGGCCAGAACTCCCCCTCCCTTTCAACAAAGTGTCAGTGTGTTTATTGTTTCAGACGCCGCATACCTCCCCGCCCTGGGGGTCCCTCACGATACAGTATCGCAGACGATCCATGTCAGGTTAACTCTCGTAAATACCTCAATGACTCAAGATATGGGCGCGTCGTTGGCTCAGTTGATATCATGCTGAATTACGGCGCAGATGATAATTATGGCTCAGGTTCGAATCCCCAACGTGGGTGGTTGGCGAGTGCTCTGGTGTGGTTTGCTCCTTCTTTCCTATCAAACTTCAGTCGTCCTTATCTCTCCTCTTTCTTTTTTGAGTATGTTACTCTCTTGTAACACATAATAATAATCTATTCTTCGGCCGTTTTATGACCTTATTGTGTTGCAAGTGCCGTAAAACTCTTACTAAAAAAGAATCCCTCTACAGGGTGTTCATGGCGTCTTGCCGTGTTAGAATCGTCATCATCCAGTACCAGATCTGCGACAGACATCGACGATCATGGTTCTCCATTCATTCATTTGCTCGGATGCTCTTAAAAAAGCTACGTTTCCCTGATCAGATTAACTATCGTAAATGCTTCAATGACTCAAGATATGGCCCAATAATATGTATCACGCTGAACTACAGAGCGGATGGCTTCAGTTCGAATACCCATTTGGGTGCTCAAGACGTCTCGCCCGCCACGTCAGATTTATAGAGGTGGGCAAAATCTGGTTAAACTACAAGAATAACAGGATAATTTTCAGTAAAACATTTTCCGAATTCAGACTCTTAACTCCCTTTCTTGTCCCGTTCCCGAAGTGGGTTCGCCCATTTGTTGAAGTAGTGCGAACCCGTTCGTCGAAGTGTTTCTAAACCATTTGCCGAAGCGGTTCCCATCAGATTATTCCCAAGAAGTGCACTAACAGAGTATCCTGATTTTGCTCAAGTGAATCATTGCCCAGCCCTACAGATTAACTCTCGTAATTATGTTTATATCTAACAATATATTTTGAAGTTAAAAAATACAAGAAAACACCCTGCATAAGCCACAAAACCTGGAAGAAAAAAATGACAAGGTAAACAACCCCCCAAAACAACATCTATGACGCAACCATCGTCTCTTGACGCCATCAGAAGTCACGGAGTAGGACTGGGCAATGAGTCGCTTTAGCAAAATCCGGATAATGTGTTAGTGCACCTCTTCGGTAAATAATATGTTATGAACCGATTCGGCAAATGGGTTAGAAGAACTACTTTGACAAACGGGTTAGCATCACTTCAGCAAATGAGTGCACCTACTTCGGCAAACGGTTCAGAAAAGAGTCTGAATTCGGATAATGTCTTATTGAGGACTATCCGATTATCCGGATATTTATCCGGATTTTGCCCACCTCTATCACGAAGGCTCCCACTCAGCTACACAAATTGTAGACCCTGCTGTAAAAGAGACGCAATGACTTTCGTTTGCTCCCTCTCCTCTTTTTTGTTTTTTTCTTTTTACTCTAATTGGTTAATGGTGATAATGTAGGCTTTACGTCATCCCATACAGAGATTTATTCTAATTTTATTATCCTAGATCGTGCTCTATGACGTAATTCTGGTACATCATGGTGAGCACCATTTGACTCAAATTGAACCAAATAACGGGCAAATTGTGGAGATAAGTGGTAAGGGGAAGGGGGTACTGTGCGCAGTCAACCATTGCGAGATTCGTGGTTTGTCTTTTTCTTTGGGAGCGTTGGAGGGCCCACAGTGCGCACTATATAAGGAAAAGTTGTTGTTTTTTATAGAGAGCAAAGACCGGCAGCCCTGACGGTGTACAATCTAGAGGTAATAATAACAATGATAATAATAAATGACATGTATATAGTGCTCAACCCCGATTAAGGTACTACTACTACTACTACTACTACTACTACTACTACTACTACTACTACTACTA
>NW_004798884.1:26517-28956 GCF_000002075.1 Aplysia californica | reverse complement strand
TATATATATATATACGTCTAATAGTGTCACGAACTTTGATTGGCTGATTTATTTTCCTGAAAAGTCATCTATACCAGAGATTAATCAATGCCAATTAATGTTCTACATTTCTGGCTATTTCAAGATATTGTTACCAGTGGTAATAAGTCAAGAGTAGCGGTGGTAAGCGTGGGTTCAGCTAAGACAACTGCTGTTTGTCGCTTCTGAAATGGGTCTAAAGAGTGTATCACACGTTCAGTTCATTAAAACTAACAGTCGTCCGTCCTCTTTATGATAAGAAAATACTACATGATGCAACCTTGGTTTAAAAATGCTACGTACAGTTTTGTGATCTTCAAACCCAGCAAGAAATATTGTCCTCCGCCAGCTATAATAATAATTTGGTCAATTTTGGTAATTTGGTTTCGAATTTGAAAATTTTAAATGATTTATTTACACTAGGGCGTAGTTTTTCACCTACAGACAGCAGCAGACAACCCAGCGACCTGACGCACAAAACCCAGGTTGTGTTGGATGTCTGTACCTTATGTTTGCTATACCTGGCCGGCTGGACCGACAGTGTGCCAGGCCTTTTCAGAGAGCCATCGACGATGAAATTCTGGTTTATAAACTTAGTCAAAACTACGGGCTATTGTTAAGAAAAAAAATGATTCAATAAAAATCTATAAATGTGAGGCAGCGTGGTGGAATCAGGCTCTTGTCAAAATAATCAAAATGAAGAAACTTGCATTTTTTCCCGCAGGTTTGTGAATTTTTATCAAATTTTTGTTTTTTGGCTCCTCACCTTTCATGCCCATTAATGAACTCATTTCAGTGTAGATTTTTCTGAAAAACGTTGATTAAAGGCACACAAAATGAACATTTTCAGTTACCACGGACTCTTAAGCTAAGGAAAAAATTAATCTTTGCGGCCATTTCCTCACTAATTGTACCTCTGAAAACTGGTGAGCCCCACCTCATTCATTCGCAAATATCTCGACTTGTATTCAAGATAAATGGATATTTTTTCATCCAAATAAAGACAAGTGAACAAGCTTTACGATGATACCAATAACTCTACATGCTCAAATTGACGAGAGCCTGATTCCACCACGCTGCCTCACATATTTGAACAAGATTGTCAAAAGAAGTAGATTTACGTACTTGGGCAAGACCCTTTTCTTGCTGGGTTTTGAAGGTTAATCACGACGTAAAAGAAGTATCTTTACCCAGATTACGTCATGTAGTATATTCTTATCACAACGATAGGATAGATCGTCATTGTCAGATTTAACTGTATGTGTGATACTCCCGTAAAAGCAGCGAACTCAATTCAACGCAAACAGGTTCATATTCAGCGTAATTAAAACACATTGTCATTTACCTGTCTTTGCTTGAGAACTTGCTGGCCTGGTTATAAACCAAATCATTTTTTAATCACAAAAAAACATTATTATGGTTATTTTCTATTTTAACTGAACGCATGACACCCCCTTTAGAACAACGAACTCTGTATGAGACAAACTGGCTTATATTAAGCTAAATTAGAGCATAATTAGTAGCCTCACAGCTGGGTAGCCAGGTCATAAATCAAATCGTTCTTGTTTTGACCCCTCCAGGCTGTATTCTGTCCCTCATTCCGTGTTTCTTGACACAAAAATAGATTAATCACAGATATTATGTCAGTTCGTCATTGCACTCATAAAGCTCGCACAACTTTAGACAAGTAAATGGTGGATGTGTTTAGCGCACTCATCAATATGATATTTTAGATCTTCTAGGAGGCGGGCTGCTACGTCCTTGCCGTTCGAGGCCAACCCAGAATGGAAGGGATACAACATTTCTAGCAGAAAGTCGACTCAGCTACTCGATAAACATTCTCCCCATGCTGCTATCAAGCTCAGGTCGTCTTTCAGCCACACCCCTGATCTTAGGGTAGGTAAGAACTATAATAAGGACTAGCCTTCTCGGATAAAAGCGAAACATTCTCGGGGGTCCCGTGTGCTAGATCTAGTTGCGCAAGTTAAAAATGATCCTTGGTGGTCATACAAATTGATAACAGCTAGTAAGCTTTGGCGGCCACCCGGGAAAAAAATCAAAATTAATTCCAGCCACACTGAAAAGTGGTTAATGTTGGCGTACACCCTTATTGACCTTATGCAGTTGTGAGCGCAGTGAAACACTTACAACAACAACAACAACAACAACAACAACAACAACAACAACAACAACAACTACAACAACAAAAATGTTACTGAAAAACGTAGAGGCACCAACAAATGTAATTGTGCAGTTTCCAAGGACTCAAGCTTTGGAAGTCCGTCAAGGGTTCATCATCCAGTGCCAGATCTGCGACAGACATCGGTGATCATGGTTTTCCATTAATTCCTTTACACCTATGCTCTCAAAAAAGCTACGTTTCCCTGATCTTTCCCTGTTACCCATTTGTTTAGGTTCCCT
>NW_004798884.1:21531-23000 GCF_000002075.1 Aplysia californica | reverse complement strand
TATGACCTTTTTGTGTTGCAAGTGCTGTAAACTCTTACTAGAACATTTCAAAGTTTAAACCTTTTTGGGTTTTGTTTGTTTGTTTGTTTATTAAGTTGTTGTTGTTGGTGCTGCTGCTGCTGTTGTTGTTTGCTGTTGTAGTTGCTTTTGTTTTTCTTTCCAAATGGTGCAGGCTCCAAGTAAAATAAGATCATGTGTGAAAAAGGCAGACAACTATTCCCTCTAAAGGTCAACGTTCACACTAGTCTAGTTCGCGATCTGGCCCCTGAAATTATAATGCTGTAGCACAGCGCTGTAATCTGATAACATTCAAAAGTATTTTATTTTTTTAAACCCCACCCAAAAACAAAACCAAAACAAAACAGAACAAAGTCTGTGGTGGTGATAAATACTTGTTTGGTGTAGGCCTGTCGTATAAATTATCATCTGCAAGCTGTTGAAATGCAGATTGCTCGGTGAGATAACACTAGATCTAAATAAACCCAAAGAAAACTAAACCAAAAAAACTATTTGTGAGGCAGCGTGGTGGAATCAGGCTCTCGTCAAAATAACCAAAGTGAAGAAACTTACTTTTTTCCGCAGCTTGGTGAATTTTTATCGAATTTTGGTGTTTTTTTGCTCAACACCTTTCATGCCCATTAAAGAACTCATTTATGTGTGAATTTTTCTGAAAAATGTTGATTAAAGGCACACAAAATGTAAATTTTCTGTTACCACGGACTCTTAAGCTAAGGAAATAACTAATCTTTGGCAGCCATTTTCTCACAAATCTTACCTCTGAAAACAGGTGACCCCAACCTTCTTCATTCGTAAAATATCTCAACTTGTATTCAAGATAAATGGATATTTTTTCTTCCAAATAAAGACAAGTGAACAAGCTTTAAGATGATACTAATAACTCTACAAGCCCAAAAATTGACGAGAGCCTGATTCCACCACGCTGCCTCATATATTATGTTTATAGCTTTTTTTCATCATTATTCCTAATTAAAATTTACTTTGCGACTTGCTATTTCTCGAGCACCTGCAAACGATACCAGATACTAAGAAACCGGAAATAAACAATTGTATTCTTGTAAATGTAAGTTTAGACAGTGAGGAATAGGCTACTGACAAAATGATTTACTTCTCGCAATCCATAAAAGGAGATATTGGCCAAAAATCGACACCAGGGTCAAATGTGTAGATTTTCTAATAATGCCATAATATTATTTAGATATAACCTGTTTTTTGTTATTTCATACTTTTATAAATTGTAAAAAACTTCACCTATAAGCAAGGTGTATCTAGACTATTTCCATAGGTCTCGAATCCGAGAAGTAACTCATTTTGTCAGTACGTTTCACTTGAATAATTTAAAACTCAGTACGAATTGCCGATGTGGCGTCAGCGGCCAAGTGGTTAGTGTTAGGCTACCGGACTCGTAATCGTGAGATTGCAGGTTCAGGGGTTCGAGCCTCAGCTCGGTC
>NW_004798884.1:18226-19373 GCF_000002075.1 Aplysia californica | reverse complement strand
AGAGTAATAATAATAATAATAATAATAATAGTAATAATAATAACAGTTATAGATAGCGTTTACTTTATACAACATGCCTACGCTCTACAGCATTATGTATGCATTTTACATCTATAGTATTATTTGATTGGAAGGTTGACTGCTCAAGCCAAGGGTGTGCTCATTACAGAAACATGGAGATGGTATAATTGCAAAGAATTAGATTACAAGCGTCTGTAGTGTAGTGGCTAGGCGCTTCGCTGTCGCACACAAGAGACCCGAGTTCAATTCCCGAGTGTATAGCAGTATGCATAATTTATCGAGTATCGTATTCTTGTATGTATGTCTTTCAGCCCGGTGTGGAACTGTCGCACAGGGTAGATGTTTGTCTTCTAAATCGTCTAAATGTGATGCAGCGTGGTGGAATCAGGCTCTCGGCAATTTTTGGGCATATAGAGTTATTAGTATTATCTTTAAGTTTGTTCATTTGTCTTTATTTGGATGAAATATCCATTTACCTTGAATACAAGTCGAGATATTTGCAAAAGAAGGAGGTGGGGGTCACCTATTTTCAGAGGTAAAATTAGTGAGTTTATGGCCGCCAAAGATTACTTAGCTTAAGAGTCCGTGGTAACTGAAAATTTACATTCTTTGTTCCTTTAATCAATGTTTTTCAGAAAATACTACACCGAAATGAGTTCTATTATGGACATGAACGGTGTTGAGCACAAAAAAATATTTAAAAATTGATAAAAATTGATAAAAATTCACATACCTGCAGAAAAATGCCAGTTTCTTCACTTTGATTATTTTGACGAGAGCCTGATTCCACCACGCTGCCTCACATATTGTGTTAAAGGGGGCGTAAAATCACTAACATTAAAAAACTGGACATACAATAGTTTTAGTTATGGGGAACAGAATTTGTGCGTTCACATCAATCTGTCATAGTTTCACAATGCTTATCGCTTAGTTATTAGCACAAAGTTACAGATAGTTCATATCAATATTATTATGTCATAGGGATTACTGAATGTTTGCTGTTATACAAGCTCGCGAGGTGCTTCTTCCGATAGGTGTAATGAATCATAGTAGTTGTAGAGAGATCAAGAGAGAGAGAGGGCGGGGGAGAGAGAGAGAGAGAGAGAGAGAGAGAGAGAGAGAGACA
>NW_004798884.1:12892-15628 GCF_000002075.1 Aplysia californica | reverse complement strand
AAATCACACACACACACACACACACACACACACACACACACGTACACACCTTTATCTCTCCTCCTTTTTTGTGTATGTTACTCTCCTATAAAACCTCTAATCTTCGGCAGCGGGTGGTTGGAGGGCGCTACTGGTAGGTCCTACTTCTTTCCTTTCCCTCTGTTGTTTCTATATATATGTCTGTCTGTCTGACTTTTTCCCCCTACAAATCTGTCCCCGTCGTTTTGCGCAAGAAAAATTCTGAAATTATGCAAACTGAGCCCAAAAATGTGAAATTATGCGATTCTGTTAATTTTGACAAAGAATTATAAAGCTAAATAATCAGAAATTGTGCAAAAAATGATCAAATTTTGCTAAATTATTCGGGGTGCATAAAATTAACCAAGGGGACAGACAAAATTATCATTAATGTGTCGATGTGCTTCTCGTTACTCAAATACACAAACAATAATATTTGGCATTCATTATGACCTAATTGTGTTTCTCGTGCCGTGTAACTCTTACTAACACTAAAACTAAGCTCCTTCTTTCCTATCCAACTCACTTAAGCCGTCAAGGGTCTAAGCTATGGTCTCCTAGTTTTGTCTTGTGTTCAAACGTCCATCGTCTCTATCCCCCCCTCCTTTTTTGTGTTCGTTATTGTGACTCTCTTGTAACACCTCTAATCTTCGGCCATTACATGGCCTTATTGTGTTGCAAGTGCCGTAAAACACTTACTAAAACTAAAACCACCAGCGCCTATGGTGTAGACGTTATACGGGGTGCCCACTACGGATGAGATCGGCCGACTCGATCGCCTCAAAAACAAACTGACGTGTTTGTTTTCAGTTTCAGGCGATCGAGTCGGGCGATCGGCCCGATCCAGCCGTAGTGGGCACCCCGTATTAGGCGCTTCATTTTCGGAAGCAGGAGACCGGGGTTCGCTCCCCGAGTAGGTAGATAATAATTTTTTTCCAATATCTCGATATTTCTACTGGGGTATTGTTTCCCGTCAGAGCCAGCCGAGGGGTGTGAGGGAAACAATACCCCAGCATCTCAGACCAAGATACTTGATAGAAAGTATCTCCCTACTGGGGAATCAAACGCGGTCTCCTGAAAAGGAAAGTGAAGAGCCTAACAGTTATACCATAGACGCTGATAGGCAAGAATTGAACACAAGACAGAACAAGGAGACCATAGCTTTATATTATGACTGTTCACGACCTGAACGAGTCCGTTCTCGGGAATAGAACTCTGGTCTCCTGTGTGCCCGCCTCCTAAAAGATCTAAATTGTGGTCATGAGGAAGCATAAAAAGTACCTAAATTAAAAAGAAAACAATCTTTAAAAAGTGGATTTTTATTTTTTATCGTATTTGTATTTACTTGGTTTTGTGAAATTCTAATGGCAGAATACTCGATCAGGCTGTCAAGAGTTTTCGCCGTCGCCCCCTGTCTCAGTCATGTGTTCAATGCTTATTCATGACACATATGGTCCGCGGGGGGTTGGCGGGTGCTCTGGTGTGGTTTGCTTCTTCTTTGCTACCAAACGTCTGTCGTCCTAACATCTCCTCCTTTTTGTGTTTGTTACTCTCTTGTAACACTTCTAATCTTCGACACTTATATATGACCTTGTTGTGTAGCAAGGGCCTTAAAACTCTTACTAAAACTAAAACAAGCATATTATTATCTCTCCTGATCTCTCCTAATTATTTTTTGTGTTTGCTACCCTCTTGTATGACTTCATTATTTTGCAAGTGCCGTAAAACTCTTACTACAACAGCTAAACTGAACTAAACATCACATTATGGTCCAATGCTTCGATCAAACCCCTCAGACGTGTCGTTCTCTTTTGTTGTATATAGAAGGAGTTTTACGGCACTTGTAGCAGAAATAGGTCACAGAATTGCAGAAGGCGGGTGGTTGGCTAGTGCTCCAGTGTCGGTTGCTCCTTCTTTCCTATCATTATCTAGCATCTATCTCTGCTGATCTCTCCTCCTTCTTTTTTGTGTTTATTACTCTCTTGTAACACTTCTAATCTTCGGCACTTGTATGACCTTAATGTGTTGCAATTAGGGCCGTAAAACTCTTACAAAAAACTAAAACAAGCATCTATCTCTTCTGATCTCTCCTCTCCTACTTCTTTTTTGTGTTTGCTACCCTCTTCTATGACCTTCTTGTTTTACAAGTACCGAAAAAAACGCTTACTAAAACTAGAACTAAGTGCAAAAGATTAGAGATCTAATTAGAGAAAAACATACAAAGATAAGAAGGAAGAGGGATAAAGAAGATACAATAAAGATCTTTGATAGGAATGAAGAAACAAACCAAACCAGAACACTCGCCAACCTCCCACCCACAAACGGTTCGTTGAATCTACCTCGGGGGATCTGTCTTACTTCTTTTCTCTACCTCCATTGTTCCCGTGCGTCTTTTATATGTCTGGCTCTTTCACAGCACTAACCGATGACGTCATTCGGTCTATTTGTTTCTCGTTACTCAAACTTTTTTTTTCAAAATCTGTCTGAGGCGAGCTTTTGTTTTTGTTCTTTTTATGTTTTGTTCTGTTGGGGTTGTTTTTAATCTACCCAGACTTTTTTAGTCTTCGGTTTATAATCTGAAATGGGTTATTTTTTACATATGTAAACGCTGTCTGTGTGTGAGTCTCTCTCTTTTTCTGTCTCTCCATACCCCCCCCTCTCTCTCTCTCTCTCTCTCTCTCTCTCTCTGTATATATATATATATCGCACACACACACG
>NW_004798884.1:8558-10241 GCF_000002075.1 Aplysia californica | reverse complement strand
CCGCGCAACAACTACAAAACATTTGCAGTACCAAAACAAAACTCCGAGCAGCCATTTTTAAAACAAACAAAACGAAACAGCCCATGAGGATAACACATAGATAATAAACACGATTATTACTGGGGTCTTTTTTTATTTATCTGGAATATTTATAGTGCAAGCAAAGTCAACAGTGTTTAACAATTTTAAGGAAACGAAACTTGATCAAAGCTTCGAAGCATGAAGTTACAATTAATTTTAGTGCTATTCGAATACCCTGTGAGAATGGATTTTTTTTCTTATCTATAAGTCAGCAACATTTGCTATTCAATACTCTCGTTGGATCAGCTGATATCTCTGTTGTGTACCAGTCCAATACAATTATCATCATTATCAAGTGTCAGATCTGCGACTGACATCGGCGATTATGCCTCCCCATTCATCCCAGGTCCTTTGCTTGGATGCTATGAAAGAAAAGCTGGTCCTGATCTTTTCCGGCCATCCATCTGTTTAGATACTACAACAATTATTATTACTGCGTTTACCTCAACGATTTTTTAAAATCAAATTGGTATGGTTTAATTTCAGGACGGGTTTTTTCTTGGAAAAATGAGACGAAATTTCATTATCCATAAAACTCACATGACATTCAAATGTCTCTGCCCAGGATTCGAAGAGCTGTGAGAAGCGAAAAAAAAACAACGTGAATGTTGAATAGTAAAGTCGAATACGCACAGCTCTCCACGCCAGCAGTACCAGAGAACAGATGTAATAATAATAATATACTGAAGTATTATAATCAAAATACTTGTGTCATGAATTAACGTGAATGTGCAGAGGGAAAAGATCCTATCAGCAGCTTTTATTTACCTTTGTGGAGAATGAATACTTGTAGTAGGTTTGCTTAAAAATGTCAAAATGTTAAAACTCTCTAGAATTTCTTTTTAGATCAAACGTTTTAGTCCTTTCTGTATTCATGGACTGAGTTGTGGGGGTTTTTTTTTGTTTCTTTTCTAATATTTATTTTATTTTGTTGGTTTTTTAATGTTCTTGTTTTGTCTTCCTTCATTGCTTTTTTGGGGGGGTTTCATTTTGTGTTTTGTTTTCTTTTGCTTTTTGCTTGCTTCTTTTAAAAATATAAAACGATGTGTCTCCATTGTCAATCCGTAAATGTAATCGTTGAAGCTCTAATATTTCGGACCCCGACTGATGTCTTTCAAGACCATATAACTGTGGGGAGGCTGGACATTGTGAACTTATCGTAATGCTATAGTGAAACAAATGGACATGTGTTGACAGGGGCGTTGAACCTATACCGTTTTACCAGTTCACAAATGGTCAAAGCTCCTGTATATTGAGGCTTCCTGGGCAACTACACTTTGTGGTGGGTGGATGGTGGGTGTTTTGCTGTAGTCTGGAATTTATTTTTTCTCAAAACATCTATGTCCAGCTTAAGCAATTGTTCAGGCGAGATGATTTTTTTGTGTTTTAGAATGACCCGTCATTTATTTACTTTATCGTTTTATCTTTTAGATTTCATGTTGAGGTACTAATTCTATTGTTAAAAAACTTTGTGGTTTTCATGTTCGAGATGTAGAGTCCCTCTCTGAGGAGAGCAGATATCCATCCATCCATCCATCCATCCATCCATCCATCCATCCATCCATCCATCCATCCATCCATCCATCCATCCATCCATCCACC
>NW_004798884.1:6846-8458 GCF_000002075.1 Aplysia californica | reverse complement strand
GGGGGGGGTGTTGTTTGTCGGCATTAGTCCACGGCGCTTAAGTGCAGTTTCCTCTTCTCCGATTTTGCTGAGTGTTTGTACAAGCAATTACCATCCTGGTAACCAAAACATAGCGCTTCTTGAACTTACGCTGCTTTGGGAGTTTTTCTTTTTTCAAGGCTCACCACCTCCCAGAGCCCGTCCTGTCGTAGATGGACATTAAATTCTGCCCTCTTTAATTTAGTAATAGCACTGTGTTGAAACGTCATAAACGAGTAAGCGTACATGCCATATCAGGGCTGCAATTCTTCCCAGATAGTACTTAGTAGTTGCCTACGTGATCAAACCATACTCTTTGATTTCCATAAAAATAAAATATGGTAATTGATCTAATATTGGGGAAGCAGGAAAACTGATAATTTCGCGGGTAGTTTTTTTTTAGCGGGGATATATAACATATATACTAGCTGGGTTTCCCGTTCGATGAACGTGCTCCAAAGAATCGATCGTGAAGTCATTGTGGGATTAGTGCACGCACTTTTTGTGAACGGAAGCCTCACTTGTTTACAATGGCGTCTTAGAAGACGGACTTTCCCAAGATTAGATCTAAACGAAACTAATGAAAAACTGAGAATTAAACTACAGTGACTTCAAACGCCTCAGTAAAACTGGGCACCCTTTAAATGATTCTGAACCACCATTAATCTTTTCAAATTCGAAAGTTAAGTGGTTCCGACGTTTTAGGCGCCAAAGTGACAAACTGTCACAAATATATTAATATGTAAAGATTATCATGAGTACAATTCAAGCACCCACCTCCACCCCACTCAAAGTCTACCGCCCACCCAAAAAAAAACACACCAAAAAACCAGTGAAGTTATCAGGTATCCTGCTTCCCCAATTCAGAAATCAAAGAGTAAGTATACTATTTTATGCATGGAAATTCCTGTACACTTTATTCCTAACAATTTACATGAGTCACTACGGTTCTACTACATAAATTTCCTCACTGTCCTGCTCTAACCGAGGCTGTCTATCCTACCATTAAATCTTAAAGGCCCGATACAATTTCGGGGGAGTCCATTTAAACCGAAACATTTAATTTAAAAAAAAAACCCAAGCGATAATCCGAAAGATAAAATTCCGAGACCTTTTTTTTCTTTTCTTTTTCTTTTTTTTTTTTGTTTGACTTTTTTGTTGGTGTTTTCCTTTTTTGGGGGACGAGTTGGTATTTTTTCCCCTTCTACTTCTATTTGAGAAATATCTCTATCTCTTTTCTAAAAACCCGGCGAAACAAAAGAAAATCCGGCGGTCCCGTAGATTTTGGTTTAAGCGGACTCCACTGTAGCTCTGTTTGATAACAAGTGTAAATGACAAGATCAGGCACATCCGACTGGTCGCACACAGGTGTGAAACAACCTTAAGACAGTGTGGTGACTCATGGGTCAGAGCAAACTGTGGGCGATCAAAGAATCCAAACTGGCATGTTCAACGAGTTTATGATCTGCATGGAACAGATATGATGATCATCGTCTCCGATTTCCAAGGTGACATCATTATGACCTCAAGTCGTCCAAACAGTTCTGAACGGTGAACAAACTGAATCAATTATTATGTATTGTATGCCCGCACC
>NW_004798884.1:5475-6746 GCF_000002075.1 Aplysia californica | reverse complement strand
CTAGCGCTTCATGTGGTTCTGAGTCAAGTCAAAATGGTGCTCTCCATAATGAACCGGAACTGCGTCAGAATGCGCGGTCTTGTTTATTAGAATAATATAATTCTATGAACGCTGTAGAGATCTGAGATTCAGCCAATCATTGTTCTCCTTTCTTTGTGGGTGGTTGGCAGGTGCTCTGGTGTGGTTTGCTCCTTCTTTCCTATCAAACATCTATCGTCTTTATCTCCCCTCCTTCTTTTTTGTGTTTGTTACTCTCTTGTAACACCTCTAATCTTCAGCACGTGTGTGTCCTTATTGTGTTGCAAGTGCCGTAAAACTCTTACGAAAACTAAACTAAATCTCCTTTCTTTATGATCAGTGAACTTGATACGCAAGCCCTGTGAACCTTCTGTGCTAGCACTGTAGGAAATGACGCGAGGTCAGGGAATATCTGACAGCTCTCTGGTCGTGCAGACTGCTCTTAATCCTGTTCCTGACCTGTTTTCAAATAGCTTAGTCTTGGGGAAAAGGGGGGAGGGGTCGTTTTGTTTTGTTTGCGTTTTTTGTTTTTTTTAATAAAGTACAAATTGATTTCTGGTGATGTAAGCTACTGTGAGTATTGTGGGTGACCTATTGTTTAACTATTGTTAATAAAAACTAAAAACAAAAACAAAAACCACTTTCACTGGTTATCGGAGGCCAGCGACCATACAAAAATATCTTTTTTTAAAATCTTGATCAAAACAGAAAAAGTTGGGGGGTTTTCGGGTGTTTTTTTTTTGTTGTTGTTGCTTTATTTATTTATTTATTTTTTACATTTTTTTTGGGGGGTGGGGGTATATTTTGGTTTTAAATCAAACACTGCCCTTTAAGTGCGTACATACCATCACTACAATAATATAATGGTTTTGCAGTGATCTAGCCTATAAATTGTTTATTTTGAGACAGCAACACCACCCACCACCCGAATTCCAGTGTAAGATTGTGTGGCTAGATTGTCTCCCCAGACCGTCTAACGTCTCCGCGTGAGTATCGAAAAACTCACCCGACAGTCAGTTGGGGGCGCGTGTCCTACACGGACGACAAAGTGTAATGCTGATGTTGTAGATGTCTGCTGTAAATCCCCTATTATCTTTCACCCGCTTTGGGATAACTCTAAGGAAAACGTGTTGGAACAATAGTTTACAGTGGCCTTTATTAATGAGCGCTTAGATTCTGCAGCGGTCGTTCAACGTTTAAATCCGGATGCAAAACCCTAAGAAGATTAAAAAGTGGTGGGTGGAAAAGGGGGG
>NW_004798884.1:4168-5375 GCF_000002075.1 Aplysia californica | reverse complement strand
CTTTTTCCATTATTTTTTTTTTCTCTTGTTCTTCCTTTAAGGGCGAGGAGGGTCATTTTGATATGGAATCGTGGGGGTGTGGGAAGACCAGTACGCTCGGCCACTTGTTGTAAGTTTTAGTTTTAGTAAAGGTTTTACGGCGTCGCAACTGCGAAAGGCCACATGGGTTGTTGTTACTTTCTCTGTTGCTATTGTCGCTGTTGTTGTTGTTGTCGTCGTCGTCGTCGTTGTTGCTATTGTTGTCTTTGTTGTTGCTATTGTTGTTGTTGTGCCACAGTTGTTGTTGTCGCTGGTGTTGTTGTTACCTTTTCTGTCGTTGTTGTCGCTGCTGTGAATGTCCTCGTTGTTGTTGCTGTTGTCTTTGTTGTTTGCTGTTGATATTGTTGTTATTGTTTTGTTGATGTTATTGTCATTGTTGTTGTTGTTGCTGTTGTTACTTTCTCTGTCGTTGTTGTCGCTGCTGTTGTTGTTGTCGTCGTTGCTGTTGTTGTCGTTGTGTCGTTGTCGCTGTTGTTGTTGTCTTCATTGTGTTCTCATTAACAGAAAGACGGCGACACTCTAACAGAAAATGTTATTCTCCCCTCTCGGGAATCGAACTCGTATCTTCTGCGTACAGCACCGAAGTGCCTACTAAGCGCTACACCACAGACGCCGGTTCGTCGACAATAATAAAATGTTGCATGAGAGCTCTGAAAAACTCAACAGGTGAGGGGGGGGGGGGAGGTGCTGCGTCTGAGAAATGATGATGGAAGAGCGGAGGCTAAAACTAAAACAAAACATGTTATTGAAAGTAATTCTATAGCATAATATTGCATTGCACTATTGCTCATCGTCGTAGGCAGAACGAACTGGGGGGTTTTTGGGGTTGTTGTTTTTTTTTATTAATACTGAAAAAAGACGTCCTTCTCTGCACCTGGTGTTGGCAAAGTGAAGTGTGTCTGTCTAGTGTTTCGTTCCCTACGATAAATAATTAAAATCAATCTCGCGCGCTTTGTCAGGTTTTCTTTGGGGAAAAGAAGAATGGGAGGGGAAGGGTGTCTCTGTCTTTCACTTTTAATAGTTCGCAGGGGCGAAGGCTGACTTGTTTGACAGGGTAATCAAAGTGAAACGGGATCAGAATCAGTTATGGCCTGTAGATATCACACAAGAATCTTACTCGAGGCGGCGACTCTGAGTTGAGAATGAAAACAAATCCGGAATTCATATT
>NW_004798884.1:1168-2904 GCF_000002075.1 Aplysia californica | reverse complement strand
GAACTTCCGATAAAATTCATTTATTTGAATCCCGGCCAGCCAGATTTTTTTTCACCATGAAGGAGTTAAAGCGGCCTATTCAACTAAATTCGGCTGTGACCTGCAAAATCAAATTTTTAAAGCGTTTGTTTTTCAAGGTCGTGAGTCGAATCAGTCGTATTGTGCCAAAACGGTAGCTTTTATTTTGCCCCTCCGTGGAGGAAAGTTGGCTCGTCCAGCCTCTATTCGATCAGATTCGATTGACAGTGTGCACTGGGCATAATGTTGTCTCCGTTTGTACACTCTTCGTCCGGCCGCTGACCTTTGATACTGTGTGCTGGTCTGTCCAGCCGATAAGACGATTAGTCTGTTGTATCGAGACGAACATTCTAGTAATTCGATTTTGTTAAGTTGCATGGGATGGGGACAATTGCGGATTATTGTGTGTGTTTGTTGGGAGGGTGGATGTGTATGTGTGAGGGGGGAGGGGATGAGAGAGAGAGCTAGAGAGATAGAGAGAGAGAGAGGAGAGAGGCAGAGAAAGAGAGAGAGAAAGAGAAAGACAGCGGGGGAGACAGAGAGAGCGAGAGAGAGAGAGAGAGAGAGAGAGAGAGAGAGAGAGAGAGAGAGGTTTGGATCAAACAAATGAGTAATCATTGGGCACAACCTCTTGGCAGTGCAGAGCGCACACAGCGGCAGGATGCGACGCAACAGGCGCGATGGAGGGGGGAGGGGGGAAGTCGTTCTTTACTTGCACACTGTAGTCAAGGGGAGGGGATGGATCAATGCTCACCAATATTGTTATAACCCGAGTCAAGGGAAGTGCAATTCACCCCTCTGTAAATCGATATTCGATATTCAAAGAATCTCCCCCCCCCCAAACCACACCCACCCACAGACACCTAATCGCAGGGTAACAGTACGAGTAATACACTGCCTTATGGTGAGTTTGTAACGCAACATGCGTTGCTTTTATAAAGCATGATATGATGTTTAGAGTGGGGGCTCTCGTGATCTAGAGGTTAAGCTGTTCGCCTCTCATTCAATAGGTCCCGGGTTTGAATCCGAATAGTCAAGGACAATTTTCTTTTGAAAATGTCTTCCTTTACACTCTTTCCTGATCTCTAACAATGTTCTGTCGTCTGCTTTCGTCTCCACTTTCTGCCCCCACCCCCTTACCCCCTCCTCTGAGCTTCTGACTCTATCTGCATCCTTTCCACTGCTACTCCTTGGCCCCTTCTTAACGCTGTCTTTCACTCAGCCACGCCCCCGATCTACACTTAGCCGTCTCGGATAAGGGCGAAAAATCTCGTAGGTCCCAGGTGCAAGTTGCGCACGTTAAAGATCCCTTGGTGGTCCACAATCGATAAGAGTACGCTTCCGCCGCCACCAGGATACAATTCAAAATTCCCTAGCAATTGAAAATGTTTAATGTGTCCCGCGCGTTCATAATAAGACCTTCTGCAGTTTTGAGCCCGAAAAACACTTACCAAGAAAGCAAGATGTTAGAGAAGCATATAAGAACTATACGATGACGTTCATTTAGTAAATGAAAAAAAAAAAAAAAAAAAGATATAGGGAACAGAAAACAGTGGAACCTACCTCTGGAGCCCTCAAACCACTCGCATTGGGAAACGAACGAAAATAAGAAAAACATATTTTTTAAAAAAGAAAAAAAAAAGCTTCATTAAATTTTTTTTGCAGAACTTCAAACGAAATAAAATTTCAGAGATATTAAGAGGAAAAAAACACCACCA
>NW_004798884.1:0-1068 GCF_000002075.1 Aplysia californica | reverse complement strand
AAAGTGCCTTTCCCAAGGACACAACGTCGGGCCCTTGACGGGATTCGAACCCTCAACCTTACGGTTGCGAGTCCGAGAGCCTAACCATTGTTTCCAAATTAATTTGTATTTTGTATATGAGTTTATGACTTGTTCCTAACAGGTTCCAATCGTGAACCACCTATAAGTGCTGTCTTTATACACTTTTTTATTCGCTTCTTCTTCAAGATTCCTGTCAAATCCAAAAACGGGTGGCGATCATGGTTCGCCAATCATTTCATCTTCTCTCTCGTTTCTAAATTAATTTGTTTTCGTTCACGTTCCTTAGGCCTACCTAAAAAAAAATTCTAGTTGTGAGCCGTATAAAAAGGCCGTTTTCCATAAACTTCTGTCTTTTCTTAATCAAGGCCAAAAATAAATGTTTTGCGATCGTGGCTTACCACTCATTTCTCTCTCTGTCTCGATCTCTATCTCTATCTCTATCTCTCTCTCTGTCTCTCTCTCTCTCTCTCTCTCTCTCTCTCTCTCTCTCTCTCGCTTCCAAAAAGTAATTAACGTTTTCCTACCAGATTCCAGTTGTGAGCCTATTAACATTGCTGTCTCCATAAACTTTTATCGTTTCTTCTCCAAGATTCGGTTAACAACAACAAAAAGCTTAGGTGATCGTTGTTCGCCCACTCATTTCTCTCGCGTCTCCAATTATTGTTTTTATGTTTCTAACCGGTTTTTAAAATTTTTTAGCAGGTTCCAGTTGTGAGAGTATTAACATTGCTGTCACCATAAACTTCATCGTTTCTTCGTCCTGGTTCACTTTTTAAAAAAAAACAAATCTAGGCGATGATAGTTCGCCACTCATGTCTCACTAGTTTCCAAATTAATTCGTTTTTATTTATGATCCTAACGTTTTCCAACCAGGATCCAGATGTAAGCTTATTAACATTGCTGTCTCCATAAACCTTTTTCGTTTGATCTCCCAGAATCAGCACACACACACACAAAAAAAAAAACCCGAACATCAGCGATCATAGTTCGCCACGCATTTTTCTCTCGTTTCCAAATTAATTAATTTGTGTTTGTTGATAATTCTCC
>NW_004798883.1:57935-59815 GCF_000002075.1 Aplysia californica | reverse complement strand
TGTGTGTGTGTGTGTGTGTGTGTGCGCCCGTATGTGTGAGTGTTTGCTCTGAGTGCGTGAGTCGCCGTATTAATAAGAATTGTTATGTGAGTGTGCGTGCACTTATGTCAGAGCTAGGATTGTGGGTCAACTGACACTCTCCCACCTCTGTCATTACAAGCTTACGTGGCCGCCTCGGCCCACTGTTTTATCAATAATTGAACACAAGAATCACCAATGTTCCAGCAAATTAACCCTTTTCATGCAGCTTTAACATGCGCGCGCGCCTAGCGCGCTGGTTGACGTAATGCGCGCACGATACCACATGCACGACATGTAATTAAACTTCTCCAATAGAAATATGTGGTGTGTGGTTGGCGGGTGCTCTGGTGTAGTTTGCTCCTTGTTTCCTATCAGACGTCTATCGTCCTGATCTCCCCTTCTTTTTCGTGTATGGTACTCTCTTGTAACTCCTCTAATTTTCTGCACTTATATGACCTTATTGAGTTGCAATTGCTTTAAAACTCTTACTAAAACAAAAGAAATATGCTACGTTGGGGCACACGGTGTTTGAGCTTGAGGTTCAGTAAGAGTTTTATGGCACTTGCAGCTCAGATAGGTAATTAATATAAGCCGGAGATAAAAGGTTTTACTGGAGAGAAAAATGAAAAAAAGAAGGAGGATAGATAAAGTCGATAGATGTTGGATATCAAAGAAGGAGGTGAGATAAGGACGATAGATGTTTGTGTGAAAGAAAAAGGTGAGATAAGGATGATAGATATTTGGTGTGAAAGAAGGAGGTGAGATAAGGGCGATAGATGTTTGATATGAAAGGAGAAGGCGAGAAAAGGACAATAGATGTTTGATGTGAAAGAAGGAGATGGGATGAGGACGATAGATATCTGATAGGAAAATATATAGTCCTTATCTTTCCTCCTTCTTTCCTGTCAAACATCTCTCATCCTTATCTCTCCTTTTTTCTTATCAAACACATGTATCATCCTTTTCTCTTCTCCTACTTTCCTATCGTCGTCCTTATCTCTTCTCCTTCTTTCCTATCAAACAACTATCGTCCTCAGTTCTCCTCCTTCTTTTCTTTATATGTTTCTATCTAGTAACACCTCTAATCTTTGACCCTTATACGAGCTAAGTGTGTTGCAAGTGCTGTAAAACTCTTACTAAAATGTAAAAAAAGAAAATATTATCTAGACTAGCCAAGTTGTAGTGGATCAATGATCAATTCACAGGCCAGGCCTTAGCTCTCTGCCTGCTGTCACCATCTTTGTTCCGTAGCGTGACCATATAAGGAACCAGCTCTCGTCCAACTTGAAAGGATTTTTTAAAACTCATTTTCAATCAACAAAGTCTTGAAAGTTTGATAAGCCTACAGCTGTGGCTAGCTGTCATTCACAGTGCAAAGTGAACATTTGCCCTGCCACATAGGTCGATCTATATGTAGCTGAATGAAAATTTAAAAAAAATAAAAAATAAATCTGGCTAAAGTTGTAAGTGGGTGGTTGGCGGGTGCTTTGGTGTGGTTTGCTTCTTCTTTCATTTCAAACATCTATCGCCTTTATCTCTCCTCCTTCTTTTTTGTGCTTGTTACTCTCTTGTAACACACCTTATCTTCGGCACTTATATGACCTTATTGTGTTTCAAGTGCCGTAAAACTCTTACTAAACTTAAAGTTGTACGCTTACTGTCTGTCGTGTAAGTAAGACAGAGCAAGTGTTTCAAAGTCTGCTGGTAGGGCGGTTTGGACTATTATACTCAACCAAACACACTGCTTAAAAGTTGACAGGCACTCATACACCATGTCTCACACACTTCACAATAAATACATACACATACATAAACACACACGCTCACACACACACACACACACACACACACACACACAT
>NW_004798883.1:53252-55179 GCF_000002075.1 Aplysia californica | reverse complement strand
GCTGGGGGTGGGGGGGAGGGAGAGGTGTGTCATTGAGTTGGCCACTGACGCCAGACGGAAAGGTAACATGTGGCTCTAGTTTGGCCGCTCGTCAAAACCCCGCGACCACATTGAGTAGTCGTGGTATATATACAATATATACTTACTTCTCCATCACCACTACCACAACCACCACACCACCACCCCCACTACCACCATCATCATCTTCGTATGTGCAGCTACGCCTCGCTACATCTACCGCTGGCAATTATCCCTGTGGGGAACCCATCCCTTTTACCATCTTCCCTGCGTTAGTCTTTTGGACTTTGGCAAAGATATAGTACCTTGTTCCGGATGGCAAAGATCTAGTCTAGCTAGGATCTAGTACCGTATTCCGGACTCCACTTTCTGAGCTCATGGTCTGAGCTAGATTTGCTGTGCGGGGCTGTGTTGGTTTTTTGTGTGTGCTTCTTCCACCTATTTCACCTAGCACTTCCAGGCACATCGTTCGAGTCATGTTATTTGTGGTTCTCGTTTTGGAACAGCTATTTCTGTAGAAATTTAGGACTGGGTTGGATTCCGAAATTGTAAATACAAGTTCGAGAATTTTGTTGGAGTGAAAAGAACCACAGAAATTTCAGGGTCTGTTCAAAAATAAAGAACGTTGTAAATCCAAACTCTGCTGTCGTGATCGTCAGAAATTTTAGGACCTGTTGACAGAAACGGACTTTAATCATATACTTTGTGGATCCAAATCTTTTGGTGTGACTTTATGGTTGTCAAAAATGTCAGGATCTGTTGAAAGAAAAGAACATTGATATACTTTGTGAATCCAAGTCTTGTGGTGTGACGTTTTGTCGTCTGAACCGGAAGGTTTCCCTACGTGAGCGCTTTGTGCAGCCAGCACGTCCTAGCCTTTGTAGATCAGGGATCTGCTAGACACAGACTGTGAGAGACGGGAGAATGTGAGAGACAGGAGATAGGAGAAAGGAAATAGGAGACAGGAGACAGGAGACAGGAGAGTGTGAGATACAGGAGACAGGAGACTGTGAGAGACAGGAGACAGGAGACTGTGAGAGACTGGAGACAGGGGACAAAAGACGGCTGGTCAGGGCGTGGGGCATACACAGCGCGCGGTGAGTGGCTCTGACAGACAACTTTGACCTCTTTGTTTGTTTTGTTTTTGTTTTCTCATTTTTCTTCACTTTTCTTTTCTTTTTAATGTCATCAATTCTTTGTAATATTATCCTTTTTTTCAATTCGAAGGAAAAAAACCTCTTTGGATAATGTGTTATTTTGGATACATCTTAAAATTAAATATGTTTGTTTGTTTTGTTTTTTTGGTTTAAAAAAAAAGATAAAGTGCAGAACCTATATAGTCCTAGACTCGTTGGCAGATGCCATGGTGTGGTCTGCTCCTTCTTTCCTATCAAACATCTAGCTTCCTTATCTCTCCTTCTCTTTCGCTCTGTGCGTTACTCTATAGTAACACCTCTAATCTTTGATACTTATAATATGGATAGGTACTTCACTGTCGCACGCAGGAGTGTCGAGTTGGAGTCACGACTGGGGAGAATGTTTTATCGAGTATCTCGGTCTTTCTGTAGAGAGTGGCGTAGGTGGCCTAGTGGTTAGGCTACCGGGCCCGTAATCGTGAGATTGAGGGTTTGGGGGTTCGAGCGTCAGCTTGGTCCGATGTTGTGTCTGTGGGAAAGACACTTTCCATGAATTACCCACTTGGCTCGGTCCTTTCAGAGATGAACGTTAACTCGAAGGTCCGCCTCTTAGATAATCTAATAATGTTGATAGGGCCGTTAAACACATACCGTTTCACCTATACCATTTCCTTTGTGTAGAGATGTTGTATCCCTCACAGACCAGATTGGCTCTGACAAGCAACATCGGAAGCCCACCTCCGAAATTATCTAAATTATGAATTAAGTCAATT
>NW_004798883.1:51451-53152 GCF_000002075.1 Aplysia californica | reverse complement strand
GAGGGTGCAAATGTACCTACCTTAAAGATAATAAAACCGACAATAAAGAGAAAGATCGCTCAACTGCCAAAATTTGTGGCAATTTTGCCCCTTCCTCTGGGCTCCTGACTCGTTCTGCAGCCTTTCTACTGCTTCTCCTTAGCTCCTTCTTACTGCTGTCTTTCAGTCACACCACTGACCTTAGGATAGGTGAGACCTAACACATAGCTTCCTCGGAAGAGGGCGAAAAATCGTGAATGTCCTGTGTGCATGTTGTGCACGTTTAAGATCCCTTGGTGGTCTAAAATGGACTTTGGCAGCCACCCGGGCAAAATACAAAATGAATGCCTACCAAAGCTGAAAATGTTGCTCGTATGATCTTATTATGCAGTTGCGAGCGCCGTAAGACACGAACCCCCCCCCCCTTCCCCCCACACACACACACAAAAGCAAAACAAAACCAAAACAGATTACGGCAAATCGTCGCCGAGCCGTGAATAGACTGCTGGGATCTCGTCTGTGCGACTTGTGGTTGTGTAAGAGTTAATTAATCAGCAGGTGGGAAGGTTAACCCTCTCTCACCCAAGCGCTATCACCCCCGACACAGCCGCCTCACTTGATTTGACAGAAGGTTCTTCAATAGAAGAATGCGCAGAGTTAAAGAAATAATTCAATTTGTCAAACCGTCGATCCGCGAGGAACGTTTCAAATCGCTGGGACATGTCCAATAATATTTTAAGTATGAGAATTTCAGGAATGTGAAATTAAATTGGCTGCATTCCGAGATAAATTTGTCACTGTTGTTAAGCTATTGATTTCATGATTTGTAGAAAAAAATGTGTGTATGTTTTTAAAAGGGGGGTGGGGGGTGGAAGGAGAATGGGAGGGGAAACTATAATTGGGGTAGGAGGGAGTGGATTGGAAAAAGGGAAGGAGGGGGAGGGGGGAGGAGGGTCACCTATATGTGATATTTGATTGGTCGTGCCTCATGATCTTGAAGCGTTCCTATACTTACTCACATTTACTTTTTCATCCCCTGTTGCCGTTAAGCGTCGAGGGGAGATACAGTTTTCTGTGGTAGGCCAGCTCCGCAGCTCTTTCAATTGGGATATTATGTTTTCTCAGGGTTTCGTTGACACTCTCGATCCACCTCTTGCGTGGCCTTCCTCTTCATTTATAGTCTGTGCTTGGTGTTGTAGGCTCTAGAGGCTGGCTGGCTTGATGACGTACGCTTGGGTTCTCATGTGAAACGGGACATTATTGTATCATTTCCCCGACTTAACACACACGAGAGAATATTATAGCCGTTGTGTCTGATGTACCAATCGCTGGGTTTGTGTTGTAAACTCTCGAGGCTGGCAGGCTAGGTGGCATATGATTGTGTTCTTATGTGATACAAGATATTGTTATAAGTATTATTTTCCCGACTCGACACACAAGAGGGAACATAGCCTCTGTCTCTGATATACCCATCGCTTGGTTTTGTTTCGAGGTCGCTGTTGTGGCGTTTTTTTCCGAGGGTCTATCGCGATAGTTGATCAAATTAATAGGCCACACTGTGGACTTCTACTTGTATAACTCTGAAATGTTCAACCACATCTTTGGAGATACATGTACCGAGATCGCTGGTTGTTATACTTGCCGAGAGCTTGCTGTCGAGCGGGGATGTGTGTTATACAAATGCTATTTATCAGTATTATTATTATTTTTATTATTTTAACT
>NW_004798883.1:49844-51072 GCF_000002075.1 Aplysia californica | reverse complement strand
TTATTATTATTCGAAATCCTTGTGATTGTTTCTTTCTGATCAGGATTATATACTTGTGTGTTTATCAGTTCCCAAATTGTTTGATCGTGTCGTAGCGATTATTTGAAAGAGACTGCGAAACTGGGTCTTGCTATAATAGTCTTAAAGGTGGGTGGTTGGCGGGTGCTCAGGTGTAGTTTCTCCTTATTTCTTATCCAACTTAATATTATTATTATATGAAACGTGGTAACAAAATGAGTTACTTCTTGGACCTAAGCCTTATGGCAATAGATATATCACGTTTATAGGTAGGTGAAGTTTTTACAATTTATAAGTATGGAATAATAAAAGGCTTGTTAAAGAATATAGCATCAATATAAAAATTACTAATCTAACCCTACTGTGTCGATTTTTGGCCAATATTTCCGTCTGTGGACTGCGAGAAGTAACTCATTCTCATTTTGTCACCATGCCTCACAATATCGTCCTTATCTCGCCTACTTTTCCCTGTTTGTTATTCTCCACAGACACCTTTGATCTACAGCACTTGTGTAACCCAATCGTGTTGTAAGTGCCGTAAAACTCTTGCTCAATCTAAACAGATGGTCTCATTAAAATACTCAGCACGTAGACAACGACGCTTTGTATTGCTAAAGTCTTAAAAAGGCCTCAAAATGTCGCCATTGCCTGTCAGAACAAAACCCCAGGGCTGACCTATGGGGCAGATCTCTTATCAGGTCTTCGTCGGCCAAAAGTAACATGGGGAATACTAACAATGTTGTCCATGATTGTATGTATGTCTCTCTTTCTCTCTCTTTCTCTCTCTCTCTCTCTCTCTCTCTCTCTCTCTCTCTCTCTCTCTCTCTCTCAATGTTTAGGCAATTCTCGTTTTGTTTGATATACTTCGTGTCTGACATTTTAGGGTGGCGGTAGTCGAGACTATAGACTTGACTTATAGTATTTTAGACCGAAAACTCTCATGGCCAACCGTAGACTTGACTTACAATATTGTAGACCACACACACTCATGGCCGCCCATAGACTTGACTTACAATATTGTAGACCGAACACTCTCATGGCCGCCCATAGACTTGACTTACAGTATCTTATATATTTTTTACAAAAATAGATCTCTAACTGTGTAAATGCATTAGTATCCGAACTCAAGACTTCCGGGTTAGGACGCAGTTCATCTACCACCATCTTGTGCTCTGCCATACCCTCCTGCCCCTCACCATCCACCTCCCCC
>NW_004798883.1:46452-49152 GCF_000002075.1 Aplysia californica | reverse complement strand
TGTGTGTGTGTGTGTGTGTATGTGTGTGTGTGTGTCTGTGTGTGCCCACTGAGAGAGTCCAGATCCCCCTTCAGTATTCCCCCCGCCACTGTTTAAGTGACCATCAAACGTGGGTTTGTCCCATCATATACTTCTTATCGCCAGGACTTTTCCAATACCTCCTGGTTTTCCCGGCTTCTCTACTCATGAATATTCACGTCGACCAGATGACGTATGTCTTGTGGGGCATCCATCGCGGCGAAGTCAGGCTCTCGTAAAACCCCCCACAAAAAACCCGAAACGAAAATGAAATTGAAGAAACAACGTAATTTTTCTACCCGTTGGTCAATGTTTATCGGGTTTTTTTTTATAGTCTTTCTACTCAACACCTTTTATGTCCTTTGAAATACATTAAATACATGTGGATTTTATTATGCATAGGCCGAAGGTCTAGAACCCAAATGGCCGCTGGATCGGAAAAGAAAAGAAAAGTAAAGTGTGGATTTTATTCAAAAAACGATGGTCAAGGGCACATAAAACACATATTGCTAGTTTCACTTTCCAAGGACACTCAAGCTAGAGACGTCACCAAACTCTGGTTGTCATATTTTCGCTAATTGGTCGTGCTGGGCGGCTAGGTTCCCGATTATTGAAAGCTAGGAGGAGTCGTAGGAATGGACACCGAACCCAATTACTTACTTTCTAATAAAGTGATTTCTTCCGGTGGTTATCTGGTTGGCTCCGAACATCTTCAGGATTTAGGATAACCTTGATTTCGGAACACTACGAAGCATCAAATTTTTTTTTTCAAAACAATTTCTTTTTTTTAAAGAAGATGATTTTTATGATTGAATGGACTGGTAACCGTTGGTTTACGTAAAAAGGAGTCGGAACTTTTCTTCCGTAGCATTAATAGTGGGGATCGGTTCCGGAATCGAGTTTCCGCCCAGCTCTAGTTTCCAAGGACACTCAAGCTAGAGACGTCATGACGTCACCAAACTCTGGTTGTCATAGTTTCGCTAATTGGCCTCTATCCCTAGGACAACCTGCGCCTCCTTCAATCGCCGATATCCTGACTTCTATTCAAGATAGATGCGCATTTTTTCCTCTCCAAAAGCAAGACAAATAAAAAGCTTTAACCCGCCTATCCGTACGCCCTGGGGTCATTTTGTACCCCCGGGGTTGTATTCTTCCCATTTTAGAATACTTCTAGTGCGAAGATCTCTTTGAAACTTTCAGTGTTTCTCAAAAATTAATTTTGACAGACTGCTGTGCAAAGCTTACGTATCGGATTTACAAGTAAATTTCCTCTTTGGAAAGTGGTGGCACAGAGTTCCCCATGTCGTATGGATACGATAATAAAACACGACGTACGGATAGGGTAAAGCGTATTTCCAACAACTCCTTATGCCCAGAAGCAGACGACGAGCGCCTGATTTCACCGTGTGGTGACGAGCGTTGGTCTAACATGGGCGGTGGGCGGGGCTTGTGGGCGTGTGTCGTGAGCGTCTGGCATGTGTCTGGACTGACCCACAGCCGGGTCCTTGCACGTGACAGAGTGAGCAGTGATTGTTCCTGGCTGTGTCTCCTCTGTCTGTCTGAACACTTTGGTCCCTCATCTCTCTTGTTGCTGCTGTTCTTTTGTTTATTTCGTGCTTTATTTCTTTTTCTCCTTTCTTTCCCTTCTATCTATCTATCTATCTATCTATCTATCTATCTATCTATCTATCTATCTATCTATCTATCTATCTACCTATCTATCTATCTATCTGAACACTTTGGTTCCTCATCTGTTGTGTTTATTTCTTATATTTATTTCATGATTTCTTTTTTTTCTGTCTTTCCCTTTTTTCTATCCATCTATCTTTCTATCTATCTATCTATCTATCTATCTATCTATCTATCTATCTATCTATCTATCTATCTATCTATCGATTTGTTTGTGTATCTATCTATAAATTAGTGTGTAAGGGTTTAACGCACCCACCATCCACCATTTGTTTAGGGGGCTCTCGTGGCCTAGAGGTTAAGGTGTTGGCCTCTCATTCAAAGGTCCCGGGTTCGAATCCGGATAGCGACCGAAAAAATTTCTTCTCTAAAAATGTCTCCTTTCACCTCCTTTCCTGCTCTCTAGCAATATTCTGTCGTCTGCTTTCGTCTCCTCTTTTCTGCCCCCACCCCCTCACCTCCTTTGCCCCCTCCTCTGGGCTCCTGACTCTTTCTGCAGCCTTTCTACTGCTACTCCTTGACTACTTCTAACAGCTGTCTTTCTGCAACACCCCTGATCTTTTGGTAGGAAAGATCTACACCTAGCCGTCTCGGACAAGGGCGAAAAATCTCGGAGGGCCCGTGTGCAAGTTACGCACGTTAAAGATCCCTTAGTGGTCTAAAATCGATAAGAGTAGGCTTCGGCCGCCACCCGGGAAAATTCAAAATTTCCTATCAACTAAAAGTATTAGGTGTGTCCCGCGCGCTCATGTGACCTTATGCAGTTGCAAGCGCCGTAAAACACTTACCAAACAACAACAACCATTTGGTTATTCTGATTGTCTCCCCTTTGTTTAAGACACATTTCCCTCCCCTGTGCTCTGGCTTCTCTTCCTCTCCGCCCTCCTCCCCACACCCCCACCCCGGTCCCCGACCCCTTTGTAACTGTCCTCACCTCTCCATATGGACAGCATGTTCCCCGCCGCGCCGCCCAAAAAAGTTTGGGGAAAAATT
>NW_004798883.1:41871-46312 GCF_000002075.1 Aplysia californica | reverse complement strand
GCCCCCCCACACACACATTGTCACCATCTGCCCCACACACAATCACAGCTGCAGTCAGCAGACTGGAGGACTGGAGAACCCGACATTCTCGGAAGTACAGCTCCAACAATTTTATTCTCTCGGATCGTTTTCTGCAAAATGCTGCGATTTCCGCCTCGTTCAAGGATCTCGGTAAATAATCTCTGATCTTTGTCGTATTGACTTGTCGTGATGTCGATATTATTATTGTTTCGTGTCGTTTTGTTTTGTCTCGTGTCGTTTTGTTTTGGCTCGGGGGCTTAGTTTTGTTTTGATTTGCTGGAAAACTTGATGTCGATTCGTCACGACATTTAAGTCACTCGTGTGTTGAACGTTTGTTTCGATTCTTGTAGTCTAGCCAAAAACTGAACATAGATCTATGGGTGGTTGGTGGGTTCTCTGGTGAGGTTTACTGCTCTTTCTTTCCTATCAAACATCTATCGTCCTTATCTCCCCTCCTTCTTTTCTTCGTTTGATTCTCTCTTGTAAGACTTTCCCGTGGGTGGTTGGCGGGTGGTCTGGTGTGGTTTGCTCCTTCTTTCCCCTCGAACATCTATCGTCCTTATCTCTCCTCCTTCTTTTATGTGTATGCTACTCTCTTGAAACACATCTGTTCTTCGGCACTTATATGACCTTATTGTGTTGCAAGTGCCGTAAAAACTCCTACTAAAACTAAACTTCCTCGTCTTTGGAACTTATTTGTGTTGCAAATGCCGTAAAACTGTTAGTAAAATCAAGACGAAACACTCGATCCAGACGCCTCTTCGATCCCTGTGCGATTAGCAGACTGGGGGCCGGCCAAGGACGAATATACAGAGTCGGCAGTTACATCAAATCACGGGAGCAACTAATCTGTCTGATCCTCGTTTATTTTCACGACTCAACAACAACTTACATAAACCTCGCAGAGGACGCGATTATCGCTATGTTGTAAAGGACAAGGGGACAGGACTTAGAGATTATAATTTTTTTTTTGGTTTTTTTTTGGGGGGGGGTTGTGTGTGTGTGTGTGTGTGTGTGTGTGTGTGCGTGCGTGAGGGGGGGGGTTCTTGCAAAGAAGGGGGCTGCCCAATTTGTCACAGGCCCAGTTTGTCATAATTACAAGCACTTTAACACTGTAGTTGTAACTTAAGTTTTTTATTCTCCATCTTCAAATTGGTGGTGTAGAGATAGTCCCTCTAAAATGTCAATCCAGCTTAATATTATGTTGTTCAATATTTCTTCCTTTTTGTATGCAAATCCAAGCATTACTGTGTAAAATTTCTACAATGAATGTACCTTCGTTAAAAACAATTGAAAAATAAAATTCTTTTACTGTTTTTGAGAGTGTCAGTGATAACTTCCTTCAAGCAGGGCACAGTCGAGGCGGGGTGGGCTTTTGACAAACTGGGTCTGTGACAAACTGGCATGCTTCCGTTTATTTTTACGACTCAACAACACACATAAACCTTGCAGAGGACGCGATTAACGCTATGTTGTAAAGGACAAGAGGACGGGACTCGGAGATTTGCGTGGGTGGTTGGCGGGTGCTCTGGTGTGGTATGCTCCTTCTTTCCTATCAAACATTCTATCGTCCTTATCTCCCCTTCTTCTTTTTTATGTTTGTTACTCTCTCGTAACATCTCTAATCTTCTGGCGCTCATATGACCTTAATATGCAGTTGCGAGCGCCGTAAAACCTCTACTAAAACTAAAACAAGGAGAATTAAAAAAAAAATTTGGTAAGTGTTTTACGGCGCTCGCAATTGCATAACGTCATATGAGCGCGCGGGACACACCTAATACTTTTAGTTGGTAGGAAAAATTTTTGAATTTTGCCCGGGTGGCGACCGAAGCCTACTTTTATCGATTTTAGACCACCAAGGGATCATTCACGTGCGCAACTTGCACACGGTCCCTCCGAGATTTTTCGCCCTTGTCCGAGAAGGCTACAAGGAGATTTGTGTCACGACGCAGTGAAATCAGGCGCTCGTCAATTTTGGGGGCATAGTACATGGTTATTGGTTTCATCTTAACCTGTCCTTTTTTTCTTGCGTTTGAGTTTGATGAAAAACATATCCATTTATCTTGGATGCAAGTCAAGATACATTGGCGATTGAAGGAGGTGAGGGTCGCCTGGTTTCAGAAGTAAAAACGGCCGCCATATTTGAGTTGTTTCCTTAAATTGAGAGCCCGTGGAAACTGAAAACTTACATCTTTCACGCGTTTAATCAACGTTTTTCCGTAAAATCTATGCTGAAATATGTTCTTTAATTGACGTGAAAGGTGTTTAGCCTAACAAAACAACAATTTGATGAAAAAAATTCCCAAACCTGAGGAAAAATGGCAATTTCTTCAATTTCATTATTTTGACGAGCGTCTGGTTTCACCACGCTGCCTCACATTTTCTTTGGGTTTTTTTTGTATATGTGTGAGTGTGTTTTTTGTTGTTGTTTTTTTTTTTTTGGGGGGGGGGGGGTGTTCTTGCAAAAGTACAACTTTAAATGCTCGTTCCTGAAGTCGTCCTCAGAAATGTAGAGTCGTGTGCTGCGGAGGGGTGTAATTCACATCCACTTTTAGCATTAAGTGGGCGCGGTTGCTTTGTCTCAAGATCACACCATATTAAAGAACAATCAAGCAAACTTCGTCGCTCTCGGTAGCTGTTATCTTGGGGATAAAACAACCGTTTTTAAAACTGTCGCAACATTCCCATTTTTGTATGTCACACCACAGGCATAGCGTATTTAGCTCAGACGATTATGCATGTAGTCTCCTGTTAGACGGCGTAAGTGGTAGGCGGGTTCTCTCTGGTGTGGTTTCCTTCTTCTTTCCTATCAAACATCTCTCGCCTTTATCTCTCCTCGGGGGTGGTTTGCGGATGCTCTGGTGTGGTTTGCTTCTTCTTTCCTGTTAAACATCTGTCGTCCTTATTTCTCCTTTTTTCGTGTGTTTGTTATTCTCTTGTAACACCGCTAATCTTCGGTACTTATAAGACTTAATTCTCTTGCAAGTGCCGTAAAACTCTAAGTGAAAAGAAAAAAAAACAAATGTAACAAGTCGCCTAATCTAAACAGAAAGTTGGCGTGTTGTTAGTCCGTAAGTACGCTTCAAGGGTAGGTATAATAGCAGTTAATATTTCGTACTTTGTCATTAGTACACTCCATCAACATTCAGAGTGATCATAAAATACTCTTTGGGTAGTTGGCGGGTGCTCTGGTGTGGTTTGCTTCTTCTTTACTATCAAACTTCTATCGTCTTTACCTCCCGTCCTTCTTTTTTTGTGTTTTTTACCCTCTTGTAACACCTCTAATCTTCGGCACTTAAATGACCTTATTGTGTTGCAAGTGCCGTAAAACACTTACTAAAATTAAAACTAAAATACTCTAGGAGGTTTTCGGTCGTAAAATACTCTTGAAGTTTGACAGCCAAACTGTAAATCCTAAACATATAACCTTTCTTTAAGGAGTTTGAACATTACCAATCCGATATACAACTAAAAGTCGATAATTTTGCCGTACATCGCATTTTTCCCCCGCTGAATATTTCCCGAGGTGTACCTTAAGAAATGGGGAATAACTCCAGCTGAATACTTCATAATAATTAATCGTCCCCCGTCCTTCTAGGATCTCATGTTTATCCTGGCTTGGATCAGCCTGTGTCTCTGCTCAATTTCTTCACTTTGAAGATTTTTTTGGGGGGAAAAAAAGGATGCGTGACGAAAGAGACAGAATTGCTGAGATTTCTCTGCCTGGTAACTACCGCGGTACCGCGTGATTCACTTTTAATTATAGGAAAGCGTCGTTTCCTTTTGTAACAGTCCTGAATACTTGGCACAGTTTACCAAATTCGTGTTATTTGAACAAACGGTTTGGGGATATTTTGGTAAGACACAATTTCGGTGGAGTTTATTTATTTCCTCCTGTTTTGTTTTATTTTGTTTCGTTTTTCTTTTCTTTTTTTTGTCTCAATCTCTGGAGGGAAAAATACCGTTCTTCTTTTTTGTTTTTGTTTTTGTTTTATTTTTTTAAACGATTGCTGCAAATTGCGAGTAAGTTTATTTCGGTGGAATCTGTTTCACACTGGGGTTTTTTTTTTTTTTGGGGGGGGGGCAGGGTGGAGTTGCTTTGTTTGTTTTGTTTTGTATCGTTTTGTTCGGTTTTTCTTCTTTTGTCTGCGCCTCTGGAGTATTCCTCTCTTTTGTTTTTTCTTTTTTTGGGGGGACGATTATAGCAAATTGTGTGGTAGTATTTTGGGGTTTTGTTTGTCTAGATCTCTTTGAACGCACACACTTCCATAAAAGCGACCTAGTTTTAATGGGATTTTGCGCAGTACCACATTGAGTGAAATATCCAGAACAATACTTTGACTATTACTTAAATATAAGGTTTCATCTTTGCAAACACCACCTTTTGGGCTGCGGTTTAAGTCCCATACCCTGCCACCCA
>NW_004798883.1:38815-39964 GCF_000002075.1 Aplysia californica | reverse complement strand
TATCTATCTATCTATCTATCTATCTATCTATCTATCTATCTATCTATCTATCTATCTATCTATCTATCTATCTATCTATCTATCTAATATGCATGTAATATAATGGTCTCATCTTTGCAAACACCACCTTGTGGGCTGCAGTATATATCGTCCTTATCCACCCTCCTTCTATTTCTCTGTAAGCTACTCCCAAGAAATATCACTAAGTTACATCTCCTCTTGTTTGTGTTTAGAAAGATTTTACTTCAAAAACGTGAGAAATAATAATAAAATCAAAACATTACATTTAGATATTATATGTTGCCCTCCTAGCAATTCCTTTTCTATGTGCTCTTTCCAGAGAAACAAATGTCGAAAAATGTCCCTTTCAGTATAGGCAGGGTCGAAACTCGCCTCCTAAAGTATCTAAATTGTGTCGACGAGGCCGTAAAAACGACATGTACACCTGCGTCCTTGAGGAGGAAAAAGTGTTTTGATAACACGGGTCAATTCAAACCGGCGAGATATCGTTCAACATCTCTTCTCCTCCTTTTCCTTGTATGTTACTCTCTTGTAACACGACTGATTTTCAGAACTTGTATGACCTATTTATGTTCCAAGTGCCATAAAACTCATTCACTTCCTTCTTTTCTTTATACTTTACTCTCTTGTAACACCTATAATTTTCGTCGGCACGTATATATGTGTTGCAAGTGCCGTAAAACTCCTTCTTCGTATTACTATGTTGCTGTCTCTAGTAACACCTCTAATTTTGGGGGCTACTTATTTGACCTATATCTGTTGCTAGTGCCGTAAAACTCTTTCACTACCTTCTTTCCTCTGTACGTCACTCTCTAGTGAGACCTCTTATGCTCGTCGGCACATTAATATAATAATATGACCTATCCGTGTTGCAAGTGCCATAAAACTCTTACATTTCCATCTTTTCTTTGCATGTTGCTCAATAATAATTTTCGTCGGTTCTTATTTGACATATTTGCGTTGCAAATGGCTTAAAACTCTTACTCCTTCATCTTCATCTTTTTTTTACATGTCACTTTCTAGTAACACCTCAAAGATCTACACCTAGCCTTCTCGGACAAGGGCGAAAAATCTCGGAGGGCCCGTGTGCAAGTTGCGCACGTTAAAGATCCCTTGGTGGTCTAAAAT
>NW_004798883.1:33759-37152 GCF_000002075.1 Aplysia californica | reverse complement strand
CCCCCCCCCTGTGAAACTCTTACACTTCCATCGTTTCTTTGTGTGTTACTCCCTAGTAACACCTCTAAAAAGAATGTAAAAAAATCCTTAACATGTTCCCTTTCGGCCAGGAAGCGACAAGAAATGTGTAAATGTTCATGATAGCACGACCTGCCTTAGATAGAGACCGGGGGAGGTATCAGATACACCAGCCGGCCACGGGGAAGGTGTTTGGTAGGAAGGTACCCCAACCTCTGAAGGTTTTTTTTTTCCTTCTTTTTTTTTCAAAATGTGGGGGTGTTTTTTTGGGGGGTTTTTTGGTGGGGGGGAGTGGGGTTACCACTCTTGTAACAACTACTCTATCGTCCTTAACTCTCCTCGAGTGGGTGGTTGGCAGGTGCTCTGATGTGATTATGATTTGCCCCTTCTTTCCTATCAAACATCTGTCGTCCTTATCGCTCTTGTAACAACTCTAATCTTCTGCTGCTGGGGACCATCGGCCTAATTGAGATCATTCTGAAAGCGGGTTTTGACCTTGCCTGTGAACTCACACTTAAGCCTGTGCTATTTTTCACCCAACAACCATTGCAGTCTGACAGTTTTGGGGTACCGGTATATTGAATCGTTGACCGCAAAAAGACTTTCTTGTTTTAGTAGAGGTTTTACTGCGCTCGCAACTGCATATTAAGGTCATATGAGCGCCTGAAGATTAGAGGTGTTACAAGACAGTAACAAACATAAAAAAGAAGGAGGGGAGATACGGACGATAGATGTTTGATAGGAAAGAAGGAGCAAACCACACCAGAGCACCCACAAACCTTATCTGTCACTCTGTAGATGCTACCAACCTATTTTCATCTATGTACTGAGTATATTTTGGGATATATCATATCTGCCACTCCTGTTTTCATCACTCGTATTTTTGTGTGTCGACATACGAAAGAACAAACTGTTATCTTCTTTCAAGTTTTGCTACTCTATCGTGACCGGTCACACACTGGCGTACGGTCGTGTAATGTGACAGAAACGTTTGTGAGGAAAACACCGAGTTTGAAAAACAGACGCAGCCAGAGAAGTAAGAAAATCAAGACAGTCAAATCTTGACATTGACACGATTGGCCATACACACCACACGCGCTCTTAGTTTAGTTTTAGTAGAGGTTTTACGGCGCTCGCTACTGCATAAGGTCATATGAGCGCTTGAAGATCAGAGGCGTTACAAGAGAGTAACAAACTTATGGAGATGAGGACGATATATATTTGATAGGAAAGAAGAAGCAAACCACGCCAGAGCACCCGCCAACCACTCACCACACGCGCTTTGTTTGTGGAACGTTGTTCAAAAGAAGAATACCGCTTGAAGGTCACTAGCGAAGTCATAACACTGTTTAACCAACGAACCATATTTTTTTCAAAGTCAGATAAGCACACGACCACTTTAGGAAAGCCAAAGACGTTACTATCTGCGTCGAGTTGTGACGTTTATGATCATCACAAAACGTTTGCTAGAATTTCCTTTCCTTTCCTCTCTTTACCATGCTAGCTACCTGGGGTACCTGCTGTATCTAGCAAGGTCTATTGTTATCAACTTCTCTTCCTCCCTGGATGTTAAAGGTCACCATAGGTTCACCATGGACCAACTATTGTTATTATAATATCCCCCCTGCTTTCGTCAGCTCACAATCTTCTGCCGCTAGTATTGTCTCCTCGCTGACAAAAAACCCCTCCAAAAAACCAAACCAAACAAACAAGAACACGCCAAAATGTCTGTAGAACAGATGTACTCTCGGAGCTGTCACGATTGTGCGTCCATCGTAAAGTCTTTTTTGTTTGTTTGTTTTTGTAAAGTGTTTTACGGCGCTCGCAACTGCATAAGGTCATATGAGCGCGCGGGACACACCTAATATTTTCAGTTAGTAGGACATTTTGAATTTTGCCCCGGTGGCGGCCGAAGCCTACTCTTATCGATTTTAGACCCCAAGGGACCTTTGACGAGCGCAACTTGCACACGGGCCCTCCGAGATTTTTCGCCCTTGTCCGAGAATCGTAAAGTCTAGATCTATCGTCTTTATCCCTCCTCTTTCTTTTTTTGTGTTTTTTACTCTCTTGTAACATCTCTAATATTCGGCACTTATTTAATATGACCTTGTTGTGTTGCGTGTGCCGTAAAATACTTACTAAAAAACAACAACCAAAAGACATATTCCCAAAGGGGAAAGTGGGATATTAACATGTTCTTATGCACAGTAGAATTGTAAATGGGCTTCTTTTTCAATGTCATGCTCATACTGTGCTGGAACTGCTGCCTTTTCTTTCATCATCCTTTTATCGTCATTTTTCCTCTACTTCTTTTTTGAATGTCTGTCACTCCCTTGTGAACTGCTATTTCCGGGGTGCCTTGATAGTCGAAGCAGACTTTGTGCTGTTGAGGCTAGAGAGGTGAGCAGAGTAAGTCTGATTCCCCATTTGGACTTCTCTGTTGACATCCACCCCTTGACGCTCATAATATGACCTTATGCAGTTGCGAGCACCGTAAAACTTTACTGAAACGTTTTAAGAAAGTTAAAACGGTTGTATATCACTGTCTGTCTCAAACCGCGTGCCTACTTGTGGTTGGTTGGCGGGTGCTCTGATATGGCTAGCTTATCCTGTCCTATCTATCAGACCATCTATTCGTCCTTTTCTCTTCTCCTTTTTGCGTATAGAACGTAATTTGGCTTTTGTCTTCATGGTCTTTATAGTGACTCAAAACGGCCCAAAATGTCAGATAGAAATTTATTTTGTAAGTGGGTGGTTGGTGGGTGCTCTGGTGTGGTTTGCTCCTTCTTTCCTATCGAACATCTATCGTCCTTATCTCTCCACCTTCTTTTTTGTGTATGTTACTCTTTTGTGACACATCTATTCTTCGGCACTCATATGACCTTATTCTGTTGCAAGTGCCGTAAAACTCTTACGAAAACTAAAGAACTTTGTAATGTGGTGAATTTTCCTGACATGTGGTGCTGGCAGCATCTTCTCTGGTGTCACTGTGAACTTGTCGGCACCCCCAACAAACGGAAGTTCACCCCAGGCTATAAATAGAACGCCATGACACTTGCAGCCAGCTGTCTAAATCAGATTTTTTCTTTTCACTCTCACCTTTACCCACCAAACCTTGTGGGTGATCCCAGTGTTCCTAGCCACCAGCAGCTCTCGGCTCTGATACACTCGGAGATCTTTTTCTCTGAAGGAATGTCTTCCTCTGCTCGAGCTTTTGATGTTTTCACTGGCTCTTCCCATGCTTTATCCTTTGTTTGTTTTCGAGTTCTTTCTCTCTATCTCTATCTATCTTACTCTCTCTCTCTCTCTCTCTCGCTCTCTCTCTCTCTTTCTTTCGCTCTCTCTCTCTCTCTCTCTCTCTCTTTCTTTCGCTCT
>NW_004798883.1:29766-31012 GCF_000002075.1 Aplysia californica | reverse complement strand
AGAGAGAGAGAGAGAGAGAGAGAGAGAGAGAGAGAGAGAGAGAGAGAGAGAAAGGGAGAGAAGGGCAGAACATGTAAGAAAAGACTGAAAGACGGAGGAGGAAAAGAAATACATTGTACCTGTTCCTTTATTTGTGTGTACATTCCTTGAGAATGAGAGAACGGGTGAGAGAGAAGACGCATTTCGGGTGGTTCGAGGGTGCTATGGTGCGGTTTGCTCCTTCTTTCATATCAAACGTCTGCAGTCCTCATCTTTCCAGTTTTGTTCCTGTGTAGGTTACCCTCCAAAAACACCTGTAATCTTCAGCACGTATAGTATGACCTATTTTTTGTTGCAAGTGCCGCAAAACTCTAACAAAAAAACACTGTAACTAGAAGACACATGTACCTTCTGCGAGAGGAAAGAATGGAGGAGAGGAAAGAAATATTGGCACCTCTTGGAAATAATTAGAAAGAGAACATTTTGGCGCTGTATACCTCATTTGTAATGAGAAAAAAGGAAAATAGAGTAGAGTAGGACAGATGAATATTAAAAACAGACATTTCTATGGTGATGAAGTAAAAGGACAAAAGAGATAGACAGTGACTTCTGAGGGAAAGAGACAATTGAGGGTGAGGGTGGGTGAGGGGGGTGGGGTGGGGGAGACACCACCTCTTTCAAAATCAAAAGAATAAAAATGAAAATGAAAGAAAACAAGATGGCGAAGAGAAGAAAGAACACAATATAAAAAACAAGAAAAAGGAAGACGGAAGGTAAAACCTCATTAAGAATGACAGAAGAATGAGTGAGCGATCTATGAAGAAAAAAACCCAAAACAGAACAAGAAAGAAGAAACTGTGAAGAGAAGAAAGAACAAAGAAGGGGCAAGAAGGAATGAAAATAGAGAAGTTACAGCCTCCTTAAGAATGACAGAAGAAAGGGTAAATGATCTATGAGAAGAAGAAAGAAGAACAAAAGAACAAAAACAAGGTACAACCTCCTTAAGATCGACAGAAGAAAGAGTGAGTGTTTATGAACTGAAGAAAGAACAACGAAGGAGCGAGAAAGAAGGAAAACAGAGGAGGCACAACCGACCTCCTCAAGAGTGACAGAAGGAGGAGTGAGCGGTCTATGAGGAGTCATAAGTTGAGAGACCTTAGGTGCGTGTGTGTGTGTGTCTGTGTGTGAGTGTATGTGTGTGAGTGTGAGTGTGAGTGGGTGTATGCGTGTGAGTGTAAGTGAGAAAGAGTGTGTGTGTGTGTGTGTG
>NW_004798883.1:27927-29297 GCF_000002075.1 Aplysia californica | reverse complement strand
GTGTGTGTGTGTGTGTGTGTGTGTGTGTGTGTGTGTGTGTGTGTGTGTGTGAGTAGTATGTATATGTGTGTTTTGCTCAGCCTGCGCGCTTGGCGAGCAACAACTCCCATCCAAAGACTTGGCATCCAGCGCGGGTGACGCCAGGCCCGAGAGCTGGCCTACCCTTCACCTTTGGAGCGCTACAAATTCGAGATCCTTAGATTTGGGGATACTGTTCTACAGGCGCAGAGTGTCATTTGTGCAGGAAGATTTGGTGCAGTCGTAGAGACTGATAATCAAGGTTTCAGGGGGAAATTCTGAATGTAATGTGAAATTTTGATTTTGTGTTGATAGTTCGAGATTACTAGATTTGGGAGACTTTTCAACACGCGGAGAGTGTCATAGTGCTTAAAGTTTTGGTGCAGTCGTAGAAATTGATAATCAAGGTTCGGAGACCACTGTGTTAAAATTCTAAACAAAATGTGAAATTCGTCTTTTGTTGATAGTTCGAGATCCCTAGATTTTCGAGACTTTTCATCATCTAGAAAATATTATTGTGCTGATTGTTTTGTTGCAGTTGTTGGACCTAATATTGATAGATTCGAGAACCTTTCTGTTGAAACTCTGGACGTAGTGAGAATTGTGCCTTTGTTTTGATAGTTCGAGACTCCTAGAATTGGATACTTTCCGTAACCTAGAAAGTTTTATTGTGCTGAAAGTTTTGTTACAATCGTAGAAAATAATATTTACAGGTTCGGGGACCTTTCTGTTGAAATTCTGGACGTAGTGAGAATTTTGTCATTGTGTTGATAGGTCGAGACTCCTAGAATTGGATATTTTCCGTTACCTAGAAAGTATTATTGTGCTTATTGTTCTGTTACAATCGTAGAAAATAATATTCACAGGTTCGGGGACCACTGTGTTGAAATTCTGAACGTACTGTCAATGTTGTCTGTGTTGATAGTTCGAGATCCCAAGATTTGGACTACTTTTAAACACGCACATAGATCTAGTATCATTATGATAGTGCTCAAAGTTATGGTGCTATCGTAGAAAATAATATTAAGGTTCGGGGACCACTGCGTTGAAATTCTGGACGCAATTTGAATTTATTCGTCTCTAAAATATCGCCTTGTGTTAAAGTTAAAGCTAAATGCAATACAATGTAATACCAGCTAGGAAAAATGGAACACGCGTGTGATAATTATTTTTCTAAAGTTCAGGAGAATTACAGCAAGTGCTCTTTGCAGTTTTGTGGGGCTCAGACGGATATGGGCTACACCTTCATTATTTTATTTTCATCTAAAAAAATTAAGGATTATAGATCATAACAACATGTTTCTCTCTCTCTCTCTCTCTCTCTCTCTCTCTCTCTCTCTCTCTCTCTCTCT
>NW_004798883.1:24904-26100 GCF_000002075.1 Aplysia californica | reverse complement strand
AGAGAGAGAGAGAGAGAGGGAGGGAGAGAGAAAGAGAGAGAGAGAGAGAGAGGGAGAGAGAGAGGGGAGAGAGAGAGGGGAGAGAGACAAAGAGAGAGAGTGAAAAGGGAGGGGGAGGGATATGTTTTTTTAGAAGACACTCGTGGCAATAGGACAGCTGCGTCCATAAGAACGTTTTCTTACAAGAAAAAAAAATAAACAAACGAATAAGTGAAAAAATGAAAAAATGAAAAAAATAAAATAAAATAAACAAATAAATGAATAAATGAATAACTACATGAAGAATTAAATTATTAACTAACTAAATAAATAAATAAATAACAACCCCACTCTTTATCTGCGCGGTTTTAACTCCCTAGTAAATTGTGTCTCAAGAACTTTGGCCGTAGCACGCACAAGTCATGGGTTCGATGCCAGGAAGGGGAGGGTCTTTATCGGTTACCACGCACGGTCGTGGGTGGTTGGCGGGTGCTCCTGTGTGGTTTTCTCCTTCTTTCCTATCAAACGTCTATCGTCCTTATCTCCCCTCCTTCTTTTTAGTGTTTGTTACTCTCTTGTAGCACGTAATCTAATCTTCGGCACTTATATGACATTACTGTCTTGCAAGTGCCGTAAAACTCTTACTAAAACTAACACTAAAACTAAAAAAACGCACGGCCTTTCTGCCGGGACGTACTGTATACCTCTCAGGGTGGGTGGTTGGCGGGTGCTCTGGTGTGGTTTGCTTCTCCTTTCCTATAAAACATCTATCGTCCTTATCTCCCCTCTTTTTTCGTGTTTGTTACTCTCTTGTAACACCTCTAATCTTCCTGCGCTCATATGACCTTATTGTGTTGCAAGTGCCGTAAAACTCTTACTAAAACTAGAACTAAGAAACGCATGGTCTTTCTTCTGGGATGTTGTATCTCTCTCAGGGCTGGTTGGTCCTGACAGGCAGGGTCACAGCCCGATTCCTGAACGGTCTAAATTATGTCGAAGGGGGCGTAAACGCGACCAGATCTGTGTGTACCCGGCGGGAGTAGGCGCTGTAAAAACGATCTAAATTATAAATTGTTGTTGTTATATCTATAATAATAATATATGATTATTTCTGCCATTTTCGTTGTTGTTGTTATTATTTGCATCATGACTATTATTGTAGTAGTATTTGTAATAATAATAATAACACTAATAATAAGAATTTAAAAAATAATAAT
>NW_004798883.1:20973-23362 GCF_000002075.1 Aplysia californica | reverse complement strand
TCACTCACTCACTCACTCACTCACTCACTCACTCACTCACTCACTCACTCACTCAAGAATCAACTCTCTGTCTCAGCCACTCACTCACTCACTCACTCACTCTCTCACTCTCTCACTGACTCAAGAATAAACTCAGTCACCCACTCATTCCCGGAATCACTTATTTACTGACTGACTGACTGACTGACTGACTGACTCACCCACTCGTTCACTCGCTCACTCACTCCCTCCGTCCCTCCCTCCCTCACTTACTCACTCGCTCACTGACTCACTCACTCACTCACTCACTTACTTCCTCACTCACTCACTCACTCACTCACTCACTCACTCACTTTTAAACCAACTTAACTACTCATCGATCGTATCTTCTAGCTATTTCGACCACCTGCGCCATGTTGAACAGATAATATGACTTGTTAAGCTTATTCAGTATTGATATTTCAAAGATCTGTTACTCCTCCCCCCCCCCCTCTTCAGGGCAGTGCTACTGACTGAAGTTGTCTTTAGGCCATTCCGAAAGGGGGGATATTAACATAATCTTATGCTCAGTAGAATTGCAAATGGGATTATTTATCAATGTCAGGCTCATACTGTGCCGGAACAACATAAGGGGAACTGCTGCTTTTTCTTTCCTCATCCCTACTATCGACATTTTTTCTCTACTTCTTTTGTATGTTTGTCACTCTCGTGTGAACTGCTATTTCCCAGAGTAAGCCTGATTCTTCGTTTGGATTTCTTTGTTGACATGTACCCATTGGCGCTCATATGATCTTGTGCAGTTGCGAGCACCGCAAAACCTTACTATGAGGGTGGTTGGCGGGTGCTCTGATGTGGTTTGCTTCTTCTTTCCTATAAAAATCTATCGTCCTTATCTCCCCTTCTTCTTTTTTTATGTTTGTTACTCTCTTGTAACACCTCTAATCTCCTGGCGCTCATAATAATTATTATGACCTTATGCAGTTGCGAGCGCCGTAAAACCTCTACTAAAACTAAAACTAAAACTAAAACTAAAACCTTACTAGGCCTAAAACAAAACAGATCTTGTAGCTTTCTCTTGGTCTTTCCCTTTCCTCCTCGGTCGCTCTTTATTGTTTAGGATGATCTTTGTTCTGGCGCTCACTTTATGACCTTATGCAGTTGCGAGCGCCGTAACATCTCTACTAAAACGGTGGGTGGTTGGCGGGTGCTCTGGTGTGGTTTGCTTCTTCTTTCCTATCAAACATCTATCATCCTTATCTCCCCTTCTTCTTTTTTATGTTTGCTACTCTCTTGTAACACCTCTAATCTTTTGGCGCTCATATGACCGTGTGCAGTTGCGAGCGCCGTAAAACCTCTACTACTAAAACTAAACTACGAAAACGAAAACGGATAATCTCTGTTTAGCTTTTTTTTTTCTTTTAGCTTTCGCCAAAGCACTTGCAACATAATTAGGTCATATAGGGGTCAAAGATAAGAGATGTGACTTGGAAGTAACAAGCTAAGAAAAAAGGAGGAGAGATAATGAAAGGTTTTTGAAAGAGAAGGAGGAGCAAACCACACCAGAGCACCCACCAGCCATCCACATAATGTCTGTACTTAGTAACTTTTGTTGGTGTCTACATACACGTGCGGACAATTATACACAGATTACTCGTACTTGTTATATGAATTGTAGTGCGGTCAAAAATTCGTGGCGCAACTTATTTTCAAATATTTCCTAAACTATCGAGCATAGGCTCACCAGCTTTTGCACAATGACTTGTGTCAATTTGTCTTAACAGATTAATATTTTTGTAGACACCTTTTAGCTCTATTCTAGAAAATTCTTTAATAAATACTAATAAAAAGAACAAGTAGGTGGTTTCTACAGATTTTAAAAGGTTTTCAGCCTGAGCGATATCACAATTAAAGCAATTCTGTCATTTTTTTCTCTAATTGTTTCACTATCTCTTTTGAACGCATGTGTTCACTATAAAATGAATTTCTTGTGACAAGTTTGGCCCGTAAAATCTTTCTTTGGTGAGCTGTGACGTAGCGGAGACACGAATCATCTCCGGACGTAGGCAGGAAGTGCTGTGAACAATCACATTTTCCACGTGAAAGAGATTTATAGTACTTCATACAAATTTAAAAAGAATGTAAAGAAAATACTATAGTCGTAATGGTTGTGGGAAAAATATGATTAATACTAATAGATACAAACCGCTGTGCAGAGTAGAGATGACATTGATCCTCCCGTTAAGGTACACCACGGCAGCCTAAAAAGTCGATTTTGGTATCCAAAACCGATTTTTCGATTTTGGACTATTTTAGTAGAGCAACATCTGCTTTATCGATTGGAAATATTTTCAAGTGTCCAAAACATCTATAAAGTGCTCACATATGCCATGTATTTTAACATTGTGTGGTA
>NW_004798883.1:15048-17696 GCF_000002075.1 Aplysia californica | reverse complement strand
AGAGAGAGAGAGAGAGAGACAGAGACAGAGACAGAGACAGAGACAGAGACAGAGACAGAGACAGAGACAAAGAGAGAGAAAGGGGGTGTGTGCGGATGGGGTTTGACAATTTCATAGCGGAAAAAAGGAGGGAGGTGGAGTATGCATCTATATCCTCCATTCTCTCCTTCGTTAAGACTGTCGACATTATATCTATCTGCCTGGATTTCTGTGTGCATAATACATGTATGTACCTTGATGAGAATCATTATGAACATGAGAACGTCACTCGTCACTTCTCTACCCCAGGATCACAAAGTTATATCAGCTCAGTACCTAGTTTTGAGAAATTTTACGTCAAAGAATTTGAGTTTCAAATCATGTCAAGCTTTTTCGAATGCCATTCTTTGAATATCTTGATATCGACTCCAAATAGTCTTACAATTTTGATAGAGCAGATAGAATATTTATTGGTTTCTGACCTCACGGTCTTAGTAACTCAAAACGGCCAGAAATGTCTAGTAGAACTTTGTATTTTTGAGGTAGCGACTTCAATACGAGCAAGAGAGAAACATCTCTCGGCTTTGTAAAATTCCAACATGCTGAAATTCAACCTTAATAAAAAAAATAGAATACATAATTATTGTAAGGGTGAGATTTTTGCCCAAACTATGCGGTTTTTTTCCACCTCTGAATATTCATGTTTCTCAGGACGTCGAGAAAAGCCTGCCTGCCAAATCAAAGCGCGGTTTGAACCTTTTTTTTAAAAAAAACCCTTACATTCTGTTTTTAGCTTTTCTGACAAAATATTCATAGCTTTTCTTATCTGCTCTCTTCTGTCCCTCGTTGGATTGCCTGCAACATTTCTTATCACCCATCTAGACATAATGAAGTGATAATAAATAGCCTTATTGTATAGAGCAGATACCCGAACAATAGCAAGCTCTATACGCTATACAAGCTACGTGCCTTATATTGCACTGCAATATAAATATCATATAGTATATTATAATATATAATACCAATAATACCATACAGTACTTTACAATCTATAATATACATTACCGTACATTGCAATATTTATTCATTACAGTGCACAACATTCTATGTGCCATAGATCCATTACAATCTATATACATTAACGTACATTGCAATCCATTCATTATACCGTACATTACAATAATCATTAGATATAGAGTACCTTATGATCTATTTTGAATGGGGTACTGGGGTACTGGGTACTGAAATAACACTTGTATGGGTTAAGTAACCGCTTGAACACTGCACTGTTATTTAAAATTCCCCAATCACCTCTCCCCTCCCCTCCCCACATCTCTCACCCCCCCCACCCCCCCGACACCTACCCCGAGTCCCACCCTGAATCCACAATACCGATATATAGAGTCACCGTCATTCATCGTTGTTGTATGTCAAAAATACGAGGTTTTAAGGGGATGCAAAACAATAAATAAAAATCTGTTCTATTCCGGGCAGTACGACATCTGAATAATTACAAATACAGTAGTATGTTTCATGCGTCGAAATTCATTACTGTTCTAAGAAGTGGAATGAAACTTGTCCTAATCAATGCGCCTCATCAAGCTCTGCAACATACATTATATACTTGATTTTCATTTTTTCGAAATTTTGAGATACGACAATACTGAATGACGGCGGCGATGTAAAGTAACACAAATACAAACAATTGATGGTGATAGAAGCATTTATATTAAAATTAAAAAAACACGAACAAAAACAAACACTCAACGCAACTGAAGTCTATGAATATTATGTCAGGGATTGGAACCAGATAAGGGTGACCCACAAACCGTGTCTGGCGCGCTATCTACTGAACTAACTACGCACTCTACCTTCTGATGGTGAGTGGGTGGTTGGCGGGTGCTCTGGTGTGGTTTGCTTCTTCTTTCCTATCAAACATCTATCGTCTCTATCTCTCCTCCTTCTTTTTGCGTTTGATACTCTCTTGTAACACCTCTAATCTTCGGCACAATATATGACCTTTTTGTGTTGCAAGTGCCGTGAAACACTAACTACGCACTTAACTCTCTGATGGTGACATTGGCTTTCATTTGTGAGGCAGCGTGGTGGAATCAGGTTCTCGTCATTTTTTGGGCATGTAGATATATTGGTATCATCTTAAAGCCTGTTCACTTGTCTTTATTTGGATGAAAAAAGTATCCATTTATCTTGAATTCAAGTCGAGATATTTACGAAAGAAGAAAGTGGGGGTCCCCTGTTTTCAGATGTAAAATTAGTGAGAAAATGGCCGCCAAAGGTTCGTGATTTCCATAGCTTAAGAGTCCGTGGTAACTGAAAATTTACATTTCCTGTGCCTTTAATCAACATTTTACAGAAAAATCCACACAGAAATGAGTTCTTTAATGGGCATGAAAGGTGTTGAGCCAAAAAACAAAAATTTAATAAAAATTCACAAACCTGCGGAAAAAAGAAATTTTCTTTATTTTGATTATTTTGAGGGGAGAGCCTGATTCCACTACGCTGCCTCACATAATAATATGGATATGGTAATAGAGCGAATGTCTATGAATTGTTGCAGTAATTGACCACGTGCAGACGGAAAGTGTGTCTGTGTGGGGGGAGGGGGCTTTGTGTAGGTGTGTGTTTGTGTGTGTGTGTGTGTGTGTGTG
>NW_004798883.1:11937-13615 GCF_000002075.1 Aplysia californica | reverse complement strand
CACACACACACACACACACACACACACACACACACACACACACACACACACTACATACATATTATGTCACATATACATACATGTATACAACTTTACTGGACCTATAATGTGGCCGCTTTTAAGCACAAAGGGGCTATCCCGAAAAATGCTGTTTTGAGAAAATCGAAGGTAAAGTTTTCGCCCCTTATTCAGTTTCTTTAAAAGACAAGGAGAGTTTTCTTTATAACCAAATAAATATACACCACAATATAACCAAAATTCTCCTATAGGTAGGGCAATGCCCACTTTTGGTGTAGGTCAAGATTTCTGGAAGCCCCCCGAAATCTGGGTGAGCCCCCTTGTCCCTAAAAGCGACCATATATACTCTAGGTCAACCTGGAGCATGCAAAGACTTGATGCCACTCACTTCAGTCTAGGCTGTTAGCAGAGATCAGCTTTTCTGGTCCCGACATTTTTCCTGTACATGTCAATTCATTGTATTCAAAACACGAAGTGCGGTCGGTGGCCTAGCGATTAGGCTGCCGTACTCGTAATCGTGAGATTGCGGGTTCGTGGGTTCGAGCGTCAGCTCGGTCCGACGTTGCGTCCTTTGGAAAGACACTTTACACGAATGTCCCATTAGGCTCGGTCTTTTCGGGGATGGACGTTGAGCTCGGAGGTTCAGTCTCTTAAATAAACTAACCGTGTTGATAGGGACGTTAAACATATACCATTTCACCATTTTTACCATTTTAACACACGTATATATCATGTAGCAAAATTCGTGTATAGCGAAATGATTTCCGCGTCCTGTCGATTTTGCTATGTGTGTACTTCCAGGCGGTATTTAATTTTTCTCGAATAAAAAGTTTGAACACATACACAAAAAGGACGGAGAGATTTCCGCGCACTTCCCGAACTTCTGCAAGTAAAGTAAAAAAAAACAACGAACCCCAAACAAACCCTGTCTAATAAAATATATTTGTGGAAACATGGTCCCCGGCACAATTCTTGAACGTTCTCTGCTGACAAGATGACCGTCAGATAGATCTCAGCCATATCACAACGACAAACTTTTAAGTCACAAAACGACGACAAACTCTCAAGTCACAACACGACGACAAACTCAAACTCTCAAGTAACAACACGACGACAAACTCAAACTCTCAAGTCATAACACGACGACAAACTCTCAAGTCATAACACGACGACAAACTCTCAAGTCACACAACACGACGACAAACTCAAACTCGCATGTCACAACACGACGACAAACTCTCGAATAACAACACGACGACAAACTCTCATGTCACAACACGACGACAAACTCAAACTCTCGAGAGTGGGTGGTTGGCGGTGCTCTTGTGTGGTTTGCTTCTTCTTTCCTATCAACGATCAAACATCTATCGTCCTTATCTCCCCTCCTTCTTTTTTAATGTTTGTTACTCTCTTATAACACCTCTAATCTTCTTACGCTCGTATGACCTTATGCAGTTGCGAGCGCCGTAAAACCTCAACTAAAACTCAAAGTCTAGAGTCACAACTCGAGCCTCGGAGCGGAAGCCGCTAAGAAATCAAACAGATTTTTGTAATGATCACCAGCTGTATTCTTATTATAGAACTGGGCAAAGGGATTTTTTGTTCTTAGAATGAATAGTGGGGTGTATATGTGTTGGTGTGTGTGTGTGTGTGTGGGGGG
>NW_004798883.1:6045-9997 GCF_000002075.1 Aplysia californica | reverse complement strand
ACACACACACACACACATACAAACACATGGACAAAACACAAACAAAAATGTGACACACAAAGTAGTTGTTGATGTAAAAGATGCCTTACAGCGACCGGGTTTTCTTTTTTGTTGTTGTTTTTTTTTTTGGTAAGTGTTTTACGGTGCTCGCAACTGCATACGGTCATATGAGCACGTGAGACACATTAACAATTTTCAGTTGGTAGGAAATTTTGAATTTTGCCCAGGTGGCGGCCGAAGCCTACTATTATCGATTTTAGACCACCCAGGGATCTTTAACGTGCGCTACTTGCCCACGGAGATTTTTCACCCTTCTCCGAGCAGGCAAGGTGTAGATCTTTCCTACCAGAAGATCAGGGGGTTGGCTGAAAGACAGCAGTAAGAAGGAGCCAAGGAGTAGCAGTAGAAAGGCTACAGAAAGACTCAGGAGCCTAGATGAGGGGGCAAAGGAGGTGAGGGGGTGGGAGCAGAAAGTGGAGACGACGAAAGCAGACGTCCGAACATTGCCAGAGAGCAGGAAAGGAGGTGAAAGGAGACAATTTTAGAAAAGAAAATGTTTCGGTCGCGACCCGGATTCGAACCTTTGAATGAGAAGCGAACTCCTTAACCTCTAGGCCACGAGAGCCCCCTGTCCTGTCTAGGGTTATACGTCTATGGCCACTTCCTGTTCAAACAAATCACTGCTCATCTTCTCTCATGTACAAGACAAAACACGGGTTGTTGGAGACTGTTATTGGAAGTACTATGTACTATTTCTTGCATTTCTTTGTGATTTTCCTTGTCTGTCTGTGTGTCTGTCTGTTTGTTCTTCCGTCCGTTGGTCTGTCTGTCTGTCTGTCTGTCTGCCTGTCTGTTTGTCTGTCTGTCTGTCCGTCCCTCTGTCCCTCTCTCCGTCCATCCGTCCGTCCGTCTGTCTGTCTGTCTGTCTGTCCGTCTGTCCATCTTTCTGTCTGTCTGTCTATCTGTCTGCCTGTCTGTCTGTCTGTCTGCCTTGCTTGTCCTATCCATTTAATGACCGTTATCATATCGGCGCGTATCCAAATTGTGGGCTTGGTAAATCTTAAGCGATTTCCGACTACTTGGCGGACCAAAACAGGAGAAAGTTGGGGGAAATGGGTTAAAATGTCAAGGCTTTCAAAAACAAAGACTACAACTGACAATGTAACATAATGCCCCACTCTGGGAGTATTTCTTCATGAGATAAAACAGTAGATCTGTTGCCTCCCTCTGGGGTAGAAACTAGAGCTGGGCGCAGAATCAATTCCGAAACCGATTCCCACGATTAATGCTACGAAAGAAAAGTTCCAACTCTTGTTTACGTTAACCAAAAGTTACCAGTTACTTTAATCATTAAAATCTTCTTTTTTTTAGAACATAAAAAACAAATAAATAAAACTTGATGCTTAGGAGTGTTCCAAAATCAAGGTTATCCTAAATCTGAAGGTGTTCGGAGCCAACCAGGTAACCTCCGGAAGAAATCACATCATTAGAAAGTAATTGGGTTCGGAGTCGATTCCTACGATTCCTTGCGTTCAATGATCGGGAACCTAGCCGCCCAGCACTAGTAGAAACTATTGATTTTGATTTTTGAGCCTGACAGTTCGCTACTTTAAATCATAGAATTATAAAATTATGTCTGACATTTTTGGCAGTTTTGAGTTACTATTACCTGAGAGTAAAAAAATCAAATTATTGTCTATCTGTTCTATCAAAACCATACGAGTCGTTTTCAAGATATTACAAAGAATTGCGTTCAAAACAATCTAACCATGTTGTTAAATTCGAAACTTTTGATGTCGACTTCCTCAAAACGTGGTACTGAGAAGATTGTACTTTGTAATTTCAGGGTAGCAAGACGGTTTTGTGTTTGTAAATCATTAAATCTTCGCGGGTTGCGTTCATGATTAATAAAATTTACTTTGTCGACTCCAGGACCAAATTAAATCTGCTGTCGGGCCGAATTTGGCCTCAGTTTGCCAAAGCCTGCCTCAAACATAATCCTTCTTGTTGTGATTTCTTAGATATCGAGCGGGTGGTTGGAGGGCGCTACTGGTAGGTCCTACTTCTTTACTTTCCCTCTGTTGTTTCTGTCTGTCTGTGTTACTTTTTCCCAGCACTAAATGACCATCATGGTGTCGATGTGCTCCTCTGTCTCAAACTTAATCAAATTAGATATGTGAGGCGTGCTGACAAAATGAGTTACCCCTCGCAATCCTTAAATGAAGATATTGGCCCTAAATCAACACTTTGGTCAAATTTGTAGATTTTTCTTTAACTAAAACATGCTTTTTATGATTTCATACTTATAAATTGTAAAAACTTCACCTATAATAAGCGCGATGTATCTATTTCCATGAGGCTTGAATCCGAGAAGTAACTCATTTTGTCAGCACGCTTCACATATCGATCCTTCCGCCTCTTTGAATACGTCGCTGTAAACTGTGCGCACTCTTGAACACACAGTGACACCCGAAGCAAATGAGAAACATCAAAGATGGTATATAGAAGATTGTTCACTCAACCAAAAAAGTGTCCGCGGAAGTCAGCGCGTTGCTTCAGGTGGCGGTACAGTCTTTGTTTTGAAGCTTCCTTCCGTTTCTCCTGAAGAAGAATAGGACAGTTTGTTAGTTTCCCACATATTGTTTTTTTCACACAAGTAAGATAACTTTGTTTGCAAAGTCCGTGCTTTTTAGAAGGGGGCGCCACCCGATTTTGAGGACACTTTTTTAATTGGCTCAAAGAGAGGAATGAACTATCTTGTATACACGATCTTTGCAAACATGCTTCCTTTCTTGGGAAATGATCCATCTTTTACAACGACACTAGTATTATTACTCCGGACTAATATGACTTCTTGATTCTTCTTCCAACGACACGTGTGATCAGCAGCCACAGTGATTGTCTTTGTGTATGTATGTGTGTATGAGTGTGTGTGTATGTGTGTGTGCTTGTATGTATGTGTGCTTGTATGTATGAGTGTATGTGTATGTATGAGTGTGTGTGTAAGTGTGTGTGTATGTGTGTATATATGTGTGTATGTTTGTGTGTGTGTTTTTGTGTGTAGGCCTATGTGTGTGGGTGTTTATATGTATGTGTGTATATGTGTGTGTGTGTGTGTGTGTGTGTGTGTGTGTGTGTGTGTGTGTGCGTGTATGTGTATGTGTGTGTATGTATGTGCGCGCGCGCTATGGCAGATAGCGGTCGTATGTATTTGAAAGGATCGCTGTACGTTGATTAAGTCAGTGTGCGTGAAACATTGGTTTCAATCCCATTTAAGTAAGAGTTTTACGGCACTTGCAACACAGTAAGGTCATATAAGTGTCGAAGATTAGAAGTTATACAAGAGAGTAACAAACACAAAAAAGGGGGAGGAGAGAGAAGGACGATAGATGTTTCAGAGGAAAGAAGGAGCAAACCGCAGCAGAGCACCCGCCGACCACCCACTTTCCATGCCAGATAATTGGGAAGCACTTAGAGCCACCTGGGAGTGGGCCCTGTAGAAGGAATTTGTTATACTTGTCACTTGGCATTTGTTTGTTTCGTTCTCAGGACGGGTTTACCCGGAATGACACACACACACACACACACACACACACACACACACACACACACACACACACTCACACACACAGACACACATAGACACAGAAATACCCCCAACGCACCAACATACTCACAAACACACACACACACACACAAAGACAAACACATACACACAAAGACAAACACATACACAGTGACAAACACATACATACACACAAATACAAACACACATACGTACTCACACACTCATATATACACACGCAGACACACTCACACACGCACACACACACATACACACACACACACTCACGTGCGCGCGCACATACACACACACACACACACACACACACACACACTCACACACTTATACATACACATACACACTCATACACACGAACACACATACACA
>NW_004798883.1:3602-5506 GCF_000002075.1 Aplysia californica | reverse complement strand
AGAGAGAGAGAGAGAGAGAGAGAGAGAGAGAGAGAGAGAGAGAGAGAGAGACTATAGTGTGTACAGTTCTTACACGTATATTGTCAACGGCTTACAGTATAATCTGTTGATAACATCCTCCACTTTGTGCACGTCAGTGTTGTCTATCGTCGCTGTCCTACTTCATCCGTGTATCTGCCAAACTAGGCCATACGCGTTCTGTGTCCCCCATGATAATATAATTCTCAAGCGCTACTATAACCTGATGATACGGTAATAATATGTGAAATGGTGAAATGGTGAAATGGTATAGGTTCAATGCTCCTATCAACACTATTATGTTATATAAGAGGCGGGACCTCCGAGTTCAACGTCCATCTCTGAAAGTACCGAGCCAAGTTGGAAATTCGTGTAAAGTGCCTCCTTTCCCAAGGACCTAACGTCGGACTGAACTGAGGCTCGGACCCCCGAACCCGCAATCTCACGATTACGAGTTCGGTAGCCTTATCACTAGGCCACCGATGCCACTGTAATTGGTCGCTTTTAAGGACATGCGGGCTAACCCAGATTTCGGGGGTTTCCAGAAATCTTGATCGACATCAAGAGTGGGGACTGCTCTACCTGTACGAGAAGTTTGGTTCCATTGATGTGTACATATTTGTTTGGTTATAGAGAAAACTCTCCTTGCCTTTTAAAGAAACTGAACCAGGGTCCAAAAACTTTACCTTCGATTTTCTCAAAACTGCATTTTTCGGGATATCCCCCTTGTGCTTAAAAGCGACAAATTATATATGTATAAAATACTGAACACACAATTTAAGAACTATTCTGACAGTCAATGAAAACCAAATTATGTTTCTTCCCCACTTTTCTGTTAATCAATATCCACGCACACAAACGACTCGTTTCTGACATCCAACAAAATAAATATGTCACGACTCGGTGGAATCAGGCGCTCGTCAATTTTATGGCCTGTGAAAATGTTGATAGAATCTTAAAGTTTGTTTATTTGTCTTGCTGAAGATGACAAACAAATACCCATCTATTTTGTATAGAAGTCGAGATATTTGTGATTGAAGAAGACTGAGGTGGCCTGGTGTCAGAGGTAGAATTAGTGAGAAATTGGCCATGAAAGGTTGATGACTTCCAAAGCTTACGTGTCCTTGAAAACTGCAAATTTTACATTCTTCATATGTGAAGTGTGCTGACAAAATGAGTTACTTCTCAGATTCGAGCCTTAAATAGATACTTTACGCTTATAGTACGGGTAAAGGTTTTTAAAATTCATGTGTATGAAATAACAAAAGGGATTTTAATACTTAAAGAATACGGCATCAATATAAAATCTACACATTTGACCCTAGTGTCTATTTTTGGCCAATGTCTCCATTTGTGGATCGCAAGAAGTAACTCATTTTGTCAGCACACCTCACATATACTTGTGATCAAAGTTTTTCAGTAAATCCACATAGAAAAGTGGTTCAACTAAATATATAAAAGGTGTAGAGCCGAAAGAAAACTTGACCAAAAAAACCAATGTCCATTTGACCGAAAAATCCCTGAATCTCGGAGTTCATTATTTTGACGAGCGCATGATTTCAACACGATGCCTCACAAATCGATATCCGTGAATGTTGCGCTTGAAGCATGGAAGCACTTCGTCCAAAGAATACTCACTTCCGAGATATCAAATCCTTTTAAGCGATCAGCTTGTGATTGGCTCGTGCTTCAGTTAATGCTGTTTGGGTTTTTAAAAAAATACATTCCGATTTCAGCTGGGAATTTTTAATTCCTAAGCTTATTGTTTTTGATTGTTGTTGCTTTTGTTTTTCGTAATGAATCATCTGTATTTGACATGTGTGTGTGTGTGTGTGTGTGTGTGTGTATGTGTGTGTATTTGTGTGTGTGTGTGTGTGTGTGTATTT
>NW_004798883.1:0-959 GCF_000002075.1 Aplysia californica | reverse complement strand
GGGGCACTCGTGGACTAGAGAGGTTAAGGTGTTCGCCTCTCATTCAATAGATCCCGGGTCCGAATCCGGATATCAAGGGAAAATTTTTTTCTCTAAAATTGTCTCCTTTCACATTCTTTCCTGCTCTCTAGTAATGTTCTGTCGTCTGTTTTCGTCTCCTCTTTCTGCCCACACCCCCTCACCTCCTTTGCCCCCTCCTCTGGGCTACTGACTCTTTCTGCAGCCTTTCTACTACTACTCCTTGGCTCCTTTTTACTGCTGTCTTTCAGCCTCATCCCTGATCTTATGGTAGGTAAGATCTACACCTAACCTCCTCGGACAAAGAAAAAAAAATCTCGGAGGTCCCATGTGTAAGTTGCGCACGTTAAAGATCCATTGTTGGTCCAAAATCGATAAGAGTAGACTTCGGCCGCCACCAGGGCAAAATTCAAAATTTCCTGCCAACTGAAAGTATTAGGTATGTCCCGCGCGCTCGTATGACCTTATGCAGTTGCGAGCGCCCTAAAACACCTACCAAAAAACAAAAACAAAAAAAAAGGAGATCCATTGTTGGTCCAAAATCGATAAGAGTAGGCTCCGGCCGCCACCTTTACTAAATTCAAAATTTCCTACCAACTGAAATTATTAATGTGTCCCGCGCGCTCATATAACCGTACGCAGTTGCAAGCGCCTTAAAACACTTACCCCCCAAAAAGCCTAAACCAAATCAAACAAACAACCTCCCCCCCCCTACAAAAAAAGTGCTAAACGAGCACAGTAATGACCCACCTACCCACCTACCCACCAATTTACCTACCACCCAGCGTGCACTTACTGCAAGCTCCCAGGTTGTTGCAAGATCTGCAGGAGTGCGTCAAAGATTCTGGCGACATTTTCCCTGGCTTAATTACAGATTTGGCACAACGTGATTCCATTGGCTCAGGTCCAGAGTGTTTGTTTTTCCGGTTGGAGCTCGACAG
>NW_004798882.1:63268-64985 GCF_000002075.1 Aplysia californica | reverse complement strand
GCACCATAGCTATTGCTGTTGCTGTTGCTATTGCTATTGCTATTGCTGTTGCTATTGCTATTGCTATTGCTATTGCTATTGCTATTGCTATTGCTGTTGTCACTGTCATAGCCACTGCCATTCTTATAGCTAGTATTATTATTTTTATTACTGTTACTGTGACTGTTATCATCACTATTACCTAACTGTCACTATGAGTAAAACTATTACTATCACTATCACCATTACTTTTACTATCTCTATGAGTAATACTATTACTATCACTGTTATTAATATTGCTATAACTATTGCTATTACTATTTCTACTTCTATTGCTACTTCTATTCCTACTACTCTTTCTACTACTACTACTATTATTTTTATTATTTCTGTTATTGTTACTTTTCATCACCACTATCACAATAATTTGACCATCACTATCAGTATTACTATCACTATTACTATTGCTAATACTATCAACAGTTGCTGTTACTATTATTATTGCTATTACTATCGCTATGGCTATCACTATCACTATCGCAATCGCGAATTCTATTACTAATACTATTACTATTACCATTAACATTACAATTCCCATTAAATTACCATTACCAGTACCGTGACTATTACCATGACTATTACCGTGACTATTACTATTACTATCACTATCACTGTAGCTATTATTATTGCTATCACTATTACTATCACTATCACTAAAACTATTGCTATTACTATCACTATCGCTATTACTATTTCTATTGCTATCACTACTACTATTACTATCGCTATCACTATCACTATCGCCATTACTATTTCTATTGCTATCACTATTACTATTGCTATCACTATTACTATCACTATCGCTATTACTATTACTGTTGCTATTGCTATCACTATCACTATCGCTATTACCATTACTGTCATTATCACTATCGCTATTACTATTACTATTGCTATTGCTACTACTATTACTATCGCTATTACTATTACTATTGCTATCACTGTCACTATCACTATCACTATCGCTATAACTATTACTATAACTATTGCTATCACTATCACTATCACTATCACTATCGCTATAACTATTACTATAACTATCACTATCGCTATTACTATTACTATTGCTATTGCTATCACAATCACTATCGCTATTACTATTACTTGTTATTGGATGTCGTTTCAACCTTCACTGTTCACCAAACACAAGTCCTCTGCTGGTAAATCCACTGGCGAAATGTGAGCTCATTTCCTCCATATACACACTCGACCTCAAACGGTGAATCCTTCAACTTCAACCCGAGCACAAGGAATCGGCGAAATGAGGAACGCGACAAATAGATTCTAAGTCTGGCGACGTCTGGTGCCTATCTTCTGTCGATTTAATGCAGGAGTTTGTCGATTTAAAGTTAAAGGTACCCCTTCCTATTCTTTCTCCCACGTCCTTGTTCACGTTTTCATTTTGTTTAATTTTCGTGTTTTTAATTTGGTGAACTTACTTTCCAGTGTTGATGTTAGATCTAGATCTACACTAAGATCTAGAATCTATATAGTTTTAGTTTTCCTTAGGCTAGACGACTGACGTAGAAAGTTTAAAAAAAACTGTTTGGAGAGTGTGTCGCCTAATAAGGTTTGTCTACGTCACTGGCTCGCAACTGGGAGGTTAGGTGATGTCGGCACGTATGTACGGGGACGTAAGTGTACGATTGTTTGACACTGTCGATTTTTGTGAGTGTGT
>NW_004798882.1:61822-62739 GCF_000002075.1 Aplysia californica | reverse complement strand
CGTCACCCCAATAAATAGATGAATGAATAAATACATAAATCAATTTTTTTTAAAAATAAATAAATGAATAAATAAATAAATAAATAGATAGATAAAAGCTACTGACACAAAATGAACGAAATAGATAAGTAAATAAATAGATAAAAACTACTCTAAAATAAGTAAATAAATAGACAAAAGCTACCCACCAAAAATGAACGAAAATGATTAATAATATTTTAGTCCTAGATACACAAATACAAAATACATTGCACTTATTCTGACACACACACAAAAACAAAGAGACCAAAACAAAACACAAAACACAAAACAAACAAAACAAAACAAACAAAACAAAACGAACAACGACCAGAAAGACCAATTCTTACGTTTCAAATTACCACCCACAACACAGTCACCTCTCTGATCCACTGCCAAAAGTCCTACGACTTTTGTATGCACATTTTCATATAATCTATCTTTATTTGATATTAGATATTGGGCCCTTTAAAATTGAGAGACGCGGAGGGCGGAATGGAGGGAGGGTGGTTTGGAAGGGGGGTGGGGTGATTCCAAAGCCGTTAAAGAGAATAAAACGACATACCCTTTCTTTAGCCCCTGCTCTAAATACCCCGTCAAAAGGGATCCTTTTCAGAAACGCCCTCCATAGCACGAATCGATGACAGGGGTAGCTAGCGATAGGCACAACTTCTTTCATGTCATATTTAAGCAAATAGATCCAGGGTTTAACAATATGTATGATTTCCCGCTGGTGGATCGATAGGAGTGGGGTCTTTTGTTCACGGTGACTGAAAGTGAAAGAGGTTTTTAAAAAAATGTGTTTTTGTATTGGTGTCGTCATAGGTAAGGAACTTGTTAGCGCCTGCTGGGTTGTTGTATGTTATGTCTGCTGTAGTAGCTGTTACTTACTGTAGGGG
>NW_004798882.1:58821-59830 GCF_000002075.1 Aplysia californica | reverse complement strand
TCTATCGTCCTTATCTCCCCTCCTTCTTTTTTGTGTTTGTTACTCTCTTGCAACACCTCTAATCTTCTGGCGCTCATATGAACGTATTATGCAGTTGCGAGCGTCGAAAAACCTCTACTGATACAAAAGTCACTGTTTCTGTACATTTCCAACGACAAGACACACACTAGAAACACAAATTTTCTGCACGCGCAGTTCAAAATAAGCATGGCGTTGCCAATCTTTTATAAAGTTTCAGATTTTTAAAAAAATCAGAAGGGAAAAATCTGCGCGAAAAACGAAGTTAGGCTTTTTTTAAAAAGTGCCTTCAAAACAGTTTGAAATTAAAATAACTTTATTCGTTTGTGACTTTCAAAACCAAAAACGTTTGCCTTTTTCAAGGTCGCGGGTCGAATCGGTCGTATCGTGCCAAAATCGTCGTTTTTATCCGAAGATGCGTCCTCAAACTCAAAGGGTTAATCGAATCCAAATAAAAATGAATTTTCCTTCATTGATTTTTAACATTTAATTTGAGTTTAGAAATTGATATTTTTATTTAAATTTCAGTCCAGAAATTGTCCCCACCCCCCTTGCTGTTCAGACAAAGATCAAAAGTTCTCCCCAGTTTCAATTTTACAGACAGAAATAACGTTTATTATCGTATCGCTTGAACGAACAGCTTTCAAAGAGTCATAAAATTGGGTCGATAGTGCCGTAAAACACCTAGTCAATCAATAAATCAGAGTCATATGCGTTAAGGGGAATAACCGCTACATTCTGAGTCGCAATGGGGTCTGGTCAAAGTGACTGCCCTTAAGAGAGTGAGAGATGGACCGCTTTAGTCCTGTCCCCGTGATTTTAAGCACCCCGCATAATTTAGCATATTTGATAACTTTTTGGCATTTCCCTTTATCATTCTTTGTTAAAATTAACAGAATCGCATAATTTCATATTTTTGGGAATCCCCGGGGCAGTGCCACTGACTGTAGTGTCTTTAGGCTATTCCCAAAGGGGGAAGGGGGGGGGGGGC
>NW_004798882.1:55229-57106 GCF_000002075.1 Aplysia californica | reverse complement strand
CACACACACACGCACACACGCACACACACACACGCGCGCGCACACACACACACACACAGACACACACGCTCATACACAATACACATTACCCAATAATCTCAAATAAAAACCCTGCCAAAATTAAACAAACAATAATACATTGTAAGAATAACTAAGACCACTGTTCAACACAATAACGATAACAACGAATAAATTGCATCTGTACAATAGGAATTCATTGAAGATGATAGCAACAGGTAGATCAAGTTTGTAGTTTGTAGTCTGTACAGTAATATATATATACAACTACATTTTATATGTACAATTATATGCCTTTTCTGTACATAATCATAATGGCTGTGGCTGCCGTATTCTGGAAGCTCTCAAACTGAGGGGATTAATAACATAATATTACAATCATATTCATCATAAAATTATATTTATATTACAATCATGTACATTGATGCTAAAAATTAATACAATCATATGAGTACAATCAAAGTCAGGAACGGAATGGAATGTAAAATTGCGCTTCAATTATTTTCAAAAATGTATTTATAGTTACAACTGTAAGCCACCAGCTGATACCCATCCTCCCCTCCCCTCCCTCTCCTCGCGGACCTTTCCGGTAGATTCGAACCCTGATGCCTCGCCGTGCACACAGACTCAACAACGGACGTATGTTACATTATTCTGTCCCCGTGGTTTTAAGCACCCCGCGTAATTTAGCAAAATTTGATCATTTTTTGCATAATTTCTGATTGTTTTCCTTATCATTATAATCATTCTTTGTTAAAATTAACAGAATCGAATGATTTCACATTTTTTGGCTCAATTTGCATAATTTCAGAACTTTTTTGGGCATAAAACCGCGGGGACAGATTATTGTCAGCTTTACTTTTCTATTCATATATTGAATTTTAATGAGAGTGATATAATATAATGTAATTTCTATGTATACCTGCCTGTGTTTTTACAGTGCTGTACTGCCAAGAAAATTTCCCCTCTAGGACAATAAAGTATTATCTTACCTTACCTTATCTTATCTTATCTTATCTTATCTTATCTTATTTTTAGGTGCAGGATTAAAGTGAGACAGACACAGTATCATCAGTGTCATGACGTGGTGGAACCAGGCGTTCGTCAATTTTTGGGCACATAGAGTTATTGGTATCATCTTAAAGCCTGTTCATTTTTCTTTCCTTTTGGTAAAAAAAAACACCCATCTATCTTGAATAGAGGTCGAAATATTTGTGACTGAAGGAGGCCAGGGTCCCCTTGTTTCGGTGGTAAAATTAACTAGGAATTGCCGCCAAAGTTTGACGATTTCCAAAGCTCGAGAGTCATTAAACACTGCAAATTTACATTTTTGTGCCTTAAATCAACATTTTCCCCCCCAGTAAAATCAACACAGAAATGTGTTTTTGAATGGAACTTAACTAAAGGTGTTTAGTCAAAAAACAAAATTTCAATAAAAATTGCCAAAAGGACAGAAAAATGCCAATTTCTTCGATTTCATTATTTTGACGAGCGCCTGATTTCTCTACGATGTCTCACATATCAGAGGGAGCGAACAGAAGTAAGATCTACCAACCAGTGACACCCTCCAAACACCCCCAAAAAGTATACGAGTTGACGTCATCAAAGACTGCTGACTACAAGATACTCATCTGGCTCACAGCATTCACCGCTCCACTGCTTGAGACACTATTAAGAAAAGGTTCGGAAAACAAAATGCCAGCCAGTAACGCAGTGAAGTCTTTTTCTCTTTATAGGGAGCAAAGAGCGCCGGCCGTCATGACAGTGCACGGTCTAGGGTTTTATCATATGTCAAGTATATGGAGTTTGGCTGTGAGATTCACAACTCCTTAATCATTTTATTATTATCTTCCGACAAA
>NW_004798882.1:52327-54905 GCF_000002075.1 Aplysia californica | reverse complement strand
TACATGTATATATATATATTGACGAATAACCCGTTTTAAGTAAGGGTAAACGGTTACTCCCCAATATTTACGTCAAACCACTTCAGATAATGAGATAATGAAGGCATGTACAATGTACAGCTTTGCTTGCAGATCTGTCACAAAGAAGGGTCACTGATGTCTAAATATGTCAGCCAACACTACGCGTCACGACCGTCAGCCAACGACTACGCTTTGGGTATTCTATAGAGGTATTTCTCCCGTAAGTGTCAGTATTCATCGTAGCATCTGGAATACCTTCCTTTCTTTCAGTATTTACCTTCCTGGCTTTCTCACGTTAGTGTATGTATCTATACACATTATATTTGTGAAAGTTCGTCACTTTGGCTGCCTAAAACTTCGGAACCGCTTAACTTTCGAATTTGAAAAAAATTAACGGTGGTTCAGAATCATTTAAAGGGTGCACAGTTTTACTGAGGAGCCTGAAGTCACTGTAGTTTAATTTTCAGTTTTTCATTAGTTTCGTTTAGATCTAATCTAGCGGAAGTTCGTCTTCTAAGACGCCATTGTAAACCAGTGAGGCTTCCGTTCACAAAGAGTGTGAGCACTGATCCCACAATGACTTGACGATAGATTCTTTTGAGTCCGTTCATCGAACAGGACACCCAGCTAGTTCATAACAGTTGGAAAACTTTTCTTTCTGTATATTTACGTATTTTCATAGTAGTTAAAGTACCTTCCTTTCTTTCGGTATTTATGTACATGTATTCTCAATTAAGTGTCTCTTTCAGTATTCATAGTAGCTAGAATACGTCCCTTTTTCGGTATTTACGTACATGCTTTTCTCACGTACTTGTCAGTATTCATAGTGCCTAAAATACGTCTCTTTCTTTCAGTATTTGCGTAAATGTATTTCTCACGTACGCATCAGTATTCATAGTAACTTGAATACCTTTCTTTCTCAAGGTATTTAAGTACAGGTACTTCTCACACATACGTGTCAGTATTCTCAGAGCCTAGAATACGTCTCTTTCTTTCAGTATTTACCTAAACGTATTTCTCACATAGGTGTCAGTATTCATAGTAGCTGGAATACGTCCCTTTCGGCTTCTCTCCGGTCCTTCTACTCTGCTTACTGCGCACGCTCTCCGTGTCCGAGAAGTCCCGGGTTCGAGTCTTTCTCTCCACATCCGACTCCCCTCTCCCGCCCTTCGACCTGGTGCGTTGGTGGTGTCGGCTGCTGCTGTACTTTGAGCCCTCATCAGACGAGGCGCCGCTCTGTTTTTTCCTGCGACCGTCCGCTTCCGATAGTCTGTCTTTCGACGCGGATCGGTCTTTGGAAGCCGCTCGTTTCTTCTTGCCGCTGGAGTTCCGAGACAAGGAGGGGTGTTTGTTGCCGCCCTCTTTGTGGCGGGCGCGGGTTCGACTCCTCTCTGACCCGGCATCGTCCGATCCCGCGAGACTGTCCGAGCGTGACGTGGCTAGATCACGTGACCGACTACGCTTGGTGGAGGAGCGCCGTCTGTTTCTGCTTCTGCTTCTAGAACGTTCATCGTCGGAACTTTCGTACCGTTTCTTCTTCTTCTTTTGCTGCTCCTTCTTCTTCGTATCGAGATCAGCGTCGGAGTATTTTCCCGCGTCGTCTTCCGAATCATAGCTGTCGTCGTCTTTCTTCTTCTTCGTCTTCTTTTTCTTGCTCGAACCGCTTCGAGATCGTGACGTTGTCTTTTTGTCTCCCTTTCCTGCTGACGTAGACCGCGACTTTTTCTTCGTCTTCCGGTCGATGACGTCATCAGAATCTGCGCTCTCCTCCCCTTTTTGACGTCTGGCGGTTCTGCCCTGTTTGGAATCGCTCTCCTCCACATCCGGTCGTGACTTGTTCATAGTTTTGTTTTTGGGCACGTATTCCGGAAGTACAGGATGTCTCACGCTTTTGGACGCTTCATAATCGTCCCCTACCCCCTCCTCCTCTGTTGTCACATCCTCCTCCTCCTCCTCCTCCTCCTCGTTCCTCCTCCTCCCGTCCTGCACTCCCTCATTCCTACCACCACTACCACCACCATCCCCTCTCACATTCCTCTGATAATCCGGATAAGATGAAGGAGAAGAAGATTGCGGGTATCCATTCCTCAACCCGTTCCGGTAGCCTGCATCATCATTATAATTCCTCCGATGGTCGCGATAGTCATTCCTCTCCGAAAAATCCTCTCGATCCGCGAGCCTGTTGATATACACCTCCCCCGCCCCGCTCACTTTAAACACGGGCTCAGGCTCGGCGTTATTATATTTACGCGCGTATTCAGGTTGACCGACGTAAGAATCCACAACAGGTTTCTTCGCAAGGCTGCCACCCTTCCCGCTGTCGTAAGCGTAGTTGGAATCCGGAGGCGGGCGGTTGGTGAGATAGACCCTCGGCTCCGCGGAGCCCCACAATCCTTCCTCGCTCCGGAGTCGGAAGAACTCTAGAAGCTGGCACATGGCGGCCAAGACGGTGACGAGAGTGGCTCCAATGGCGAGGCCGAAGGACCAGGAGAGGAAGTTGTTGTCCGGGTCCTGAAGCCACGTCCGCTCGTTTTCCGCCTTCACTCCGAATAGGATG
>NW_004798882.1:49504-50358 GCF_000002075.1 Aplysia californica | reverse complement strand
AAATAAAATCAATCAACTCAATAAATAAATGAATGAACGAACGAACGAACGAACGAACGAACGAACGAACGAACGAACGAACGAACAAATAAATAAATAAATGAACCAAGGAACTAATAAATAAATAAATAAACGGACGAATGAACGAACGAACGAACGGAAAAACAAACAAACAAACAAACAAATGAATGAATGAACAAACAAATGAATACATAAATAAATGAACGAACGAGCGAATAAATAAATACATGAATGAATGAGTGAATGAATGAATGAATGAATGAATAAATGAATAAATAAATAGATAGACACATAGACTGATAGACAAATAGATAGAGACATAGACAGATAGATAGACAGACAGACAGACAGATAGACAGACAGATAGATAGACAGATAGACCGATAGATAGATAGATAGATAGATAGATAGACAGACAGATAGAGACAGATAGATAAGTATTTCAATAAATCAATCAACAGTCCCCCAAAAGCTCACCAGCGAGCAGCAACATGACGGTGGCGGTCACAGAAAGACCCAGTCTGATCTGGCGTCGGTAACGGCTGTAGGGGAAACAGTTGATGGCGTTCACGATCTGGCAGATGACCGACAGGATGACCAGCACCAGGCTGAAGGTCACCAGGCCCTGCGTGGCCTTGAACCAGGCTGAGGAGAGGTCAAGGGGAAGATCAAGTTTGAGTTGGCGTGAAGAGAGGCCATGATAAAAATCGAAGTTTTAGTTTGAGTGAAGAAGGACATAGATTTATTTATATCAAAATAATGATAAAATTCAAGTTTGAATTGGCGTGAAGAGAGGCGTATTATTATTATCATTATCATTATTATTATCATTA
>NW_004798882.1:41180-46550 GCF_000002075.1 Aplysia californica | reverse complement strand
TCTCTCTCCCCCTCTCCCCCCTCTCTCTCTCTCTGTCTTACTTTCTCTAGTATTTTCTAGTATTTTTTTAAACCTGATCTCCAGTATTTTCTAGCTCATCCCAACATTCCCCCACTATTTTCTAGCTCGTCCCCTGTATTTTTTGGGGTCATCCCCAGTATTTTCTAGCTGAACCCTAATATTTTCTAGCTCATCCTCGGTATTTTCTAGCTCATCCCCAGTATTTTCTAGCTTACACCTAATATTTTCTTGCTCATTACTTATATTTTCTAGCTCAACCCAAATATTTTCGAGCTCCATCCCCAGTATTTTCGAGCTCATCCCTAGTAGGCTTATTCCTCATTTCTAGATCCTCCCCAGTATTGTCTAGTTGATCCCAAAAATTTGCCAGTATTTTCTAGCCCATCCTCAAGATTTTCTGGCTTATCACAAATATTCCCCAGTATTTTCTAGTTCATCTCCAATGGATTCTAGATCAAACCTAATACATGTATTTTCTAGCTCATCCCCAGCATTTTTAGCTCATCCAAAGTATTTTCTTGCTTAACCCCGGTTATCTCTAGCTCAACCATATTATTTTCTAGCTCAACACCAATAATTTCTTGCTCATCTCAACTATTTTTGAAAATTCCAATGGTCCAAACACTTTTCTAAAAATCTCGTCCTCAACATGTTCTAGTTCATCCCCAATGTTTTTCATCTCACCCTCAATATTATCTAACTCATCCCCAATATTTTTTAGCTCATCCTCTATATAAATTTCTACCTCATCCCTCATATTCCTCAGAATTTTCCATCTCATTATCAATATTTTTTAGCTCATCCCCAATGCATGTATTTCAGACTTTTGTATCTCATCCACAACTTTAAAAAAATCTCATTTCCAATATTTTAGATCCTTAATATCTTCTAGCTCATCCCCAATATTTTCTTATCCCATTCCCAATATTTTTGAGCTCATCCCAAATATTTCCCAGACATTTCTATCTCATCTGAAATATTTTTTATCTCATCCACAATAATTTCTAAATCATCCCCAGTATTTTCTAGCTCAAAGCTAATATTTTCTAGCTCATCCTCAGCACTTTCTAGCTCATCCCCAATATTTTCTAGTTTTACCCCTGGTATTTTATATACTCAACCTGCATGTTTTCCAGCTCATCCGTAGTATTTTCTATCTCATCCCCAATAATTTTAGATCATCAGCAATGTTTCAAAGACTTTTGTATCTCATCCACAACATGTTTTTTCTTATCCCCAAAACGTTTAGATCCTTAATATTTCCTGCTCATCCCCAATAATTTTTTCGAACGTCCACAATATTTTTTAGATCATCCCTAACATTTTCTAGCTCATCCCTAAAAATTTCTTACTCCCCCTTAATATTTTTTACCTTATCCCCAGTATTTTGTAGCTCATCCCTTATATTTCCTACCTCATCCCCATTATTTTCTAGCTCCATCCCCAGTATTTTCTAGCTCACACCCACAATATTTTCTTATCCATCCCCAGTATTTTCTAGCTGATCCCAAATGTATTCTAGCTCATCCCTAATAATTTCTAACTCCTCCTTAGTATTTTTTTTTACCTCATCCCCAGTATTTTCTAGCTCATCCCTTATATTTCCTACCTCATCAATATTATTTTCTAGCTCATCCCCAGTATTTTCTAACTCAACCCTAATATTTTCTAGCTCATCCCCAGTACTTTCTAGCTCATCTCTTATATTGTCTAGCTCATCCCCCGTATTTTTAGTTAACTCCCAGTATATTCAGGCTCATCCCCAGTATTTTCTTGATCAACCACGATATTTTTTAGATTATCCCCAGTACTTTCTAGATCAACCCAAGCATTTTATAGCAGAACCTTGATATTTTCTGGCTCATCCCCACTATTTTTTAGCTCAACCACAGTATTTTCTAGGTCATCTCCTTAGCCAGTATTTTCTAAATCTAAATCATCCCCAATATCCCCCAGTATTTTCTACCTCATCCCCAATATTTTCTAGCTCCTCCACAGCATTTTCTAGCTGTACCCTAATATTTTCTAGCTCATCCATAATATTTTCTAGCTCATCCTTAATATTTTCTAGCTTATCCCAAATATTTTCTAGCTCATGTCTAGTATTTTGTAGCTGATGCGTATTATTTTTTAGCTCATCCACAGTATTTTTTTTTTTAGCTCATCCCTAATATTTTCTACCTCATCCCTAATATTTTTAAACACTTCTGCAGTATTTTCTTGCTCATCCACAGTATTTTCTAGCTAATCCCTAATATTTTCTACCTCATTCCTAAAACATTTTTAGCTCATCCCTAATATTTTCATTCCTGTTATTTTCTAACACATTCCCTAATAATTTTTAGCTCGTCCTCATTTATTTTTAGCTCATTTGTAATAATTTCCAGCAGACCCCAAAAATATTCTAACTCATCCTCAGTGTTCCCCTGTATTTTCTAGCTCATCCCCATTATTTTGTAAACCCATCCCCAGTATTTTCTAGTTCCAGCCCCTGTGTTCCCCAGTATTTTGTAGCTCATCCCCAATGTTCCCCAGTATTTTCTAGTTCATTCCCAATATTCCCCACTATTTTCTAGCTTCATCCCATGTATATTCTAGCTCCTTGCCCTGTATTTTCTAACTCACTGCTAATATTTCCCAGTATTTTCTAGCTCATCCCCAATATTTTCTAGCTCCTCCCTAATATTTTCTACCCCATCCCTACTATTATCTAGCTCATCCCCACTATTTTCTAGCTCATCCCCAGTATTTTCTAGCTCATCCCCAGTATTTTCTAGCTCATGCACAGTATTTTCCAGCTCATGCTTAAGGAGTTTCCCATTATTTGCCAACCCATCTCCAATGTTCCCCAATATTGTCTAACTCATCCCCAGTATTTTCTAGATGTACCCTAATATTTTTTAGATCATCCCAAATATTTTCTAGCTTATTTCTAATATTTTCTAGCTCATATATATTTCCTTGCTTATCCCAAATTTCTTCTAGCTCATCCACAGTATTTTCTAGCTAATCCTTAGCATTTTCTAGCTCATCCCCAATATTATCCAACTCATCCCTGATATTTTCTAGCCCATCCTAAATACTCCCCACTATTAAAAAAAAATAAATCTAATTCCTATTTTTTGAAACTCATCTTTAGCAGTTTTAGCTCACCCTTATTGATTTGTAGCCCATCCCTAATATTTTCTAGCTTATCCCGAATATTTTCTAGCTCTTCCCCAGTATTTTCTAGCTCATGCTTAAGGAGTTCTCCATTATTTGCCAACCCATCCCCAATGTTCCCCAATATTGTCTAACTCATCCCCAGTATTTTCTAGATGTACCCTCATATTTTTAGATCATTCCAAATATTTTCTAGCTTTTTCCTAATATTTTCTAGCTCGAGTCATATATATTTCCATGCTTATCCCGAATTTCTTCTAGCTCATCCTTAGTATTTTCTAGCTAATCCTTAGTATTTTCTAACTCATCCCTAATATTATACAACTCATCCCTGATATTTTCTAGCCCTTCCTAAATATTCCCCACTATTTTTTTTTACCTCATTCTTATTATTTTGTAACTCATCTTTAGTATTTTTAGCTCATCCCTACTGATTTCCAGGTCATCCCTAATAATTTCTAGCGCATCCCAAATATTCTGTAGATCCATCCCCAGTATATTCTAGTCCCAGCCCCAGTGTTCCCCAGTTTTTTTCTATCTCATCCTCAATGTTCCCCACAATTTTCTATCTACAAACCAACTATTTTCTAGCTCGTTCCTATTATTTTCGAACTCATCCATAATATTTTCTTAGCTCACCCCAATATATCTCTAGCTAATCCCTAATAACTTCTAGCTCATCTCCAGTAATTTCTACCTCACCACCAGTGTTCCCCTGTATTTTCTAGCTCATCCCCAATATTTTGTAGATTCATCCCCAGTATTTTCTAGTTCCAGCCCTAGTGTTCCTCAGTATTTTGTAACTCATCCCCAATATTCCCCTCTATTTTCTATCTACATCCATAGTATATTCTAGTTCATCCTGAATATTCCCCACTATTTTCTAGCTTCACGCCCAGTATGTTCTAGCTCCTCACCCAGTATTTTTTAAAGTCATCCCCAATATTCCCGTGTATTTTCTAGCTTATCCCTAATATTTTAGAGCTCATCCCCAAAGTTTTTGAGCTCATCCTTAATATATTTTTGCTCTATCCTAATATTTTAAAGGTCATCCCTAATATTTTCTAGCTCATTCACAGTACTTTTTTGTAGCTCATCCCTAATATTTTCTAGCTCATCTGCAGTATTTTCTAGTTCATTTCTAATATTTTTAAAGCTCGTCCACAGTACTTTATAGCTCATCCCTAATATTTTCGAGCTCATCCCTTATATTTTCCAGCTCATCCCCAGTATTTTCTACCTCATACCTAACATTTTTTACCTAATCCCTAATATTTTCTAGCTCATCCCTAATATTATCTAACTCATCCCTGATATTTTCTAGCTCATCCCAAACACTCCCCACTATTTTTTTTTTTACCTCATTCCTATTACTTTGTAACGCATCCCTAGTATTTTTTAGCTCATCATTAATAATCTCTTGCTCATCCCTAATAAAACCTTGCTGATCTCCTTTATTTTCTAGCTCATCCCAAATATTTTGTAGATCCATCCCCAGATTTTGTAGTTCCCGCCCCAGAGTTCCCCAGTATTTTCTAGCTCATCCTGAATATTCCCCACTATTTTATATCTACAACCCAACTATTTTCTAGCTCGTTCTTATTATTTTCTAACTCATCCCTAATATTTTTTAGCTCATCCCTAATAATAACTAGCTCATATCCAGTAAATTCTACATCACCCTCAGTGTTCCCCTGTATTTCCTAGCTCATCCCCAATATTTTGTAGATCCATCCCCAGCATTTTCCAGTTCCAACCCAATGTTCCTTAGTATTTTCTACCTCATCCCGAATATTCCCCACTATTTTCTAGCTTCACCCTAGTATATTTTAGGTCCTTGTCCAGTATTTTTTAACTCATCCCCAATATTCCCCTGTATTTTCTAGCTCATCCCCATTATTTTCAAGCTCCTCCCCAGTATTTCGTAGCTCTATCATAATATTTTCCAGCTCATCCCAAATATTTTATAGCTCAACCCTAATATTTTCTAGCTAATCCTTAATATTTTCTGGCTCATGCGTAATTTTTCTAGCTTATCCCGAATATAATCTTGCTCATCCCCAGTATTTTCTAGCTTATCTGTAATTTTCTAGCTCGTCCACAGTATTTTTTACCTAATCCCTAATATTTTCTAGCTCATCCCTAATATTTTTTAACTCATCCCTAATAAGTTCCTACTATTTTCTA
>NW_004798882.1:35212-41080 GCF_000002075.1 Aplysia californica | reverse complement strand
TATTTTCTAGCTCATCCCCAGTATTTTCTAGCTCATGCACAGTATTTTCCAGCTCATGCTTAAGGAGTTTCCCATTATTTGCCAACCCATCTCCAATGTTCCCCAATATTGTCTAACTCATCCCCAGTATTTTCTAGATGTACCCTAATATTTTTTAGATCATCCCAAATATTTTCTAGCTTATTTCTAATATTTTCTAGCTCATATATATTTCCTTGCTTATCCCAAATTTCTTCTAGCTCATCCACAGTATTTTCTAGCTAATCCTTAGTATTTTCTAGCTCATCCCCAATATTATCCAACTCATCCCTGATATTTTCTAGCCCATCCTAAATACTCCCCACTATTAAAAAAAAATAAATCTAATTCCTATTTTTTGAAACTCATCTTTAGCAGTTTTAGCTCACCCTTATTGATTTGTAGCCCATCCCTAATATTTTCTAGCTTATCCCGAATATTTTCTAGCTCTTCCCCAGTATTTTCTAGCTCATGCTTAAGGAGTTCTCCATTATTTGCCAACCCATCCCCAATGTTCCCCAATATTGTCTAACTCATCCCCAGTATTTTCTAGATGTACCCTCATATTTTTAGATCATTCCAAATATTTTCTAGCTTTTTCCTAATATTTTCTAGCTCGAGTCATATATATTTCCATGCTTATCCCGAATTTCTTCTAGCTCATCCTTAGTATTTTCTAGCTAATCCTTAGTATTTTCTAACTCATCCCTAATATTATACAACTCATCCCTGATATTTTCTAGCCCTTCCTAAATATTCCCCACTATTTTTTTTACCTCATTCTTATTATTTTGTAACTCATCTTTAGTATTTTTAGCTCATCCCTACTGATTTCCAGGTCATCCCTAATAATTTCTAGCGCATCCCAAATATTCTGTAGATCCATCCCCAGTATATTCTAGTCCCAGCCCCAGTGTTCCCCAGTTTTTTTCTATCTCATCCTCAATGTTCCCCACAATTTTCTATCTACAAACCAACTATTTTCTAGCTCGTTCCTATTATTTTCGAACTCATCCATAATATTTTCTTAGCTCACCCCAATATATCTCTAGCTAATCCCTAATAACTTCTAGCTCATCTCCAGTAATTTCTACCTCACCACCAGTGTTCCCCTGTATTTTCTAGCTCATCCCCAATATTTTGTAGATTCATCCCCAGTATTTTCTAGTTCCAGCCCTAGTGTTCCTCAGTATTTTGTAACTCATCCCCAATATTCCCCTCTATTTTCTATCTACATCCATAGTATATTCTAGTTCATCCTGAATATTCCCCACTATTTTCTAGCTTCACGCCCAGTATGTTCTAGCTCCTCACCCAGTATTTTTTAAAGTCATCCCCAATATTCCCGTGTATTTTCTAGCTTATCCCTAATATTTTAGAGCTCATCCCCAAAGTTTTTGAGCTCATCCTTAATATATTTTTGCTCTATCCTAATATTTTAAAGGTCATCCCTAATATTTTCTAGCTCATTCACAGTACTTTTTTGTAGCTCATCCCTAATATTTTCTAGCTCATCTGCAGTATTTTCTAGTTCATTTCTAATATTTTTAAAGCTCGTCCACAGTACTTTATAGCTCATCCCTAATATTTTCGAGCTCATCCCTTATATTTTCCAGCTCATCCCCAGTATTTTCTACCTCATACCTAACATTTTTTACCTAATCCCTAATATTTTCTAGCTCATCCCTAATATTATCTAACTCATCCCTGATATTTTCTAGCTCATCCCAAACACTCCCCACTATTTTTTTTTTTACCTCATTCCTATTACTTTGTAACGCATCCCTAGTATTTTTTAGCTCATCATTAATAATCTCTTGCTCATCCCTAATAAAACCTTGCTGATCTCCTTTATTTTCTAGCTCATCCCAAATATTTTGTAGATCCATCCCCAGATTTTGTAGTTCCCGCCCCAGAGTTCCCCAGTATTTTCTAGCTCATCCTGAATATTCCCCACTATTTTATATCTACAACCCAACTATTTTCTAGCTCGTTCTTATTATTTTCTAACTCATCCCTAATATTTTTTAGCTCATCCCTAATAATAACTAGCTCATATCCAGTAAATTCTACATCACCCTCAGTGTTCCCCTGTATTTCCTAGCTCATCCCCAATATTTTGTAGATCCATCCCCAGCATTTTCCAGTTCCAACCCAATGTTCCTTAGTATTTTCTACCTCATCCCGAATATTCCCCACTATTTTCTAGCTTCACCCTAGTATATTTTAGGTCCTTGTCCAGTATTTTTTAACTCATCCCCAATATTCCCCTGTATTTTCTAGCTCATCCCCATTATTTTCAAGCTCCTCCCCAGTATTTCGTAGCTCTATCATAATATTTTCCAGCTCATCCCAAATATTTTATAGCTCAACCCTAATATTTTCTAGCTAATCCTTAATATTTTCTGGCTCATGCGTAATTTTTCTAGCTTATCCCGAATATAATCTTGCTCATCCCCAGTATTTTCTAGCTTATCTGTAATTTTCTAGCTCGTCCACAGTATTTCCAAGCTTATCCTTAATATTTTCTACCTCATCCCTAATATTTTTTAACTCATCCCTAATAAGTTCCTACTATTTTCTAACTCATCCCTAATATTAATATTATTTTAGCTCATCCCTATTTATTTCTAGCTCATCCGTAATTATTTCTAAGTTATCCCCAGCATATTATATCTCATCCTCAGTGTTCCCCTGTATTTTCTGGCTCATCTCCAATATTTTGTAGATCCATCCCCAGTATTTTCTCTAGATCTAACGTATAACACCAGTGTTTCCCAGTATTTTGTAGCTCATCCCCAATGTTCCCTGGTATTTCCTTCTTCATCCTGAAAATTCCTCACAATTTTCTAGGTTATCCCCATTATTTTCTAGCTCCTTGCCCAGTATTTTCTAAATCATTGCCAATAATCCCCAGTATTTTCTAGCTCATCTTTAATATTTTCTAGCTCATCCGTAATATATTCCAGATTATCCCGAATATTTTCTAGCTCATCTCCAGTATTTTGTAGCTCATCCGTAATATTTTCTAGCTCAACTCCAGTATTTTCTAGCCCATCCTTAATATTTTATACCTCATCCCGTTATTTTCTAACATTTCCACAGTACTTTTTTATTTTATTTTAGCACTTCCGAAGTATTTTCTACCTTATCCCTAATATTTTCCAGCTCCTCCCAAATATTCCTCACTATTTTCTACCTCATTCATGTTATTTTATAACTCATTCCAAATATTTTCTAGGTCAATCATACTATTTTCTAGCTCACCCCTAATACTTTTTAGCTGATCCCGAATTTTTTCTAGCTCATCCCCAGTATTTTTAAGTTTATCCATAGTATTTTGTAGCACATCCACAATATTTTTTAGCTCATCCCTAATCATTTCTTGCTCATCCTAGTATTTTCTAGCTTATGCCCAGTTTTTTCTAGCTCTTTACTCAGTGTTTTCTAACCATCTCTAATATTCCCCAGTATTGTCTAGCTCATCACCAATATTTCCAGGCTCATCTCCAGTATTTTCTAGATGTACCCTAATATTTTCTACCTCATCCCAAATATTTTCTATCTCATTCCTAATATTTTTTAGCTTATGCCTAATATTTTCTAGCTTATCCCAAATATTTTCTAGCTCATCCACAGTGTTTTCAAGTTAATCTGTAGTATTTTCTAGCTCATCCACAGTATTTCCTAGCTCATCCTTAATATTTTCTAGCTCAACCATAATATTTTCCAACTCATCCCTGATATTTTCTAGCTCATTCTAAATACCTCCCCACTATTTTTTACCCTATTATTTTCTAACTAACCCCCAATATTTTTTAGCTCATCCCCAGTATTTTTTAGCTCATCCCAAATATTTTGTAGATCCATCCCCAGTATTCTGTAGTTCCAGCCCCAGTGTTCTCCAACATATTGTAGCTCATCCTCAATGTTCCCTAGTATTTTCTAGCTGATCCTGAGTATTCCCCACTATTTTCTATCTTATATCCCCACCATTTTCTAGCTTCTTCCCAGTATTTTCTTCCTTCTTGCTCGGTATTTTCTAAATCATCCCCAATATCTTCTAGATCATCCCCAATATTTTCAAGCTCCTACCCAGTATTTCCAAGCTCTACCCTAATACTTTCTAGCTCATCCCAAATATTTTCTATGTAATCCCTAATATTTTTTAGCTCATCCTTAATATTTTCTGATTTATCCCGAGTATTTTCTAGCTCATATTCAGTATTTTGTAGCTTATCCGTAATATTTTCTAGCTCATCCAAAGTTGTTATTTTTTTTAGCTCATCCCTAATATGTTCTAGCTTATCTCTAATATTTTTTAGCTCATCCCTTATATTTTCTACCGCATCCCTAATATTTTTTAAACTCTTCTGCAGTATTTTCTAGCTCATCCCTAATATTTTCTAGCTCATCCCTAATATTTTTACAACTCATCCCTAATTTTTTCTAGCTCATCCCAAATATTCCCCACTATTTTCTACTTCATTCCTGATATTTTCTAACTCATCCCCAATATAATTTAGCTCATCCCTAATAATTTCCCGCTCATTCCCAGTATTTTCTAGTTCATCCCAAATATTCCCCAGTATTTTCTAGCTTCATCCCAGTATATTCTAGCTCCCCTGTTCGGTGTTCCCCTGTATTTTCAAGCTAATCCCGAATACTTTTTTGCTGATCCCGAATATTTTCTAGCTCATACCTAGTAATTTTTAGGTTATCCATAGTATTTTTGTAGCACAAGCACAATATTTTCTAGCTCATCTCTAATATTTTCTAGCTTATGCCCAGTATTTTCTAGCTCCTTACTCAGTATTTTCTAACCCATCATCAATATTCCCCAGTGTTGTCTAGCTAATCCTAAATATTTCCAGGCTCATCTCCAGTATTTTCTAGATGTACCCTAATATTTTCTAGCTCATCACAAATGCTTTCTATCTCATTCCTAATATTTTTCAGCTTATACCTAATATTTTCTAGCTTATCCCAAATATTTTCTAGCTCATCCACAGTATTTTCTAGCTAATCTGTAGTATTTTCTAGGTCACCCACACTATTTCCTAGCTCATCCTTAATATTTTCTAGCCCAACCATAATATTTTCCAACTCATCCCTGATATTTTCTGGCTCATTCCAAATATTCCCCACTAGCTAGAAAATACTATGGAACATTGGGGATGAGCTATAAAATACTGGGGAACACTGGGGTTGGAACTAGAAAATAACATAACACATTTATATTTTTAAAAGAGTAGGGACAGCATCAAATTAAATGATATTACGCTGTATAAACACAAAAAATAGAAAAACAAAACTTCAGAACACTTTTAAAAATTGTAACACTCCAACAAATTAAAACACAACAAAGAGGGAAAAATAAAATACAAGCAGCAATAGAAATAGTATGTTAATGTAATGTACTTATTACATTCTCCGTATGAAAATAGATTCACATAAGGGGGCTCTCGTGGCCTACAGATTAAGGTGTTGGCCTCTCATTCAAAGGTCCCAGGTTCGAATCCGGGTAGCGACCAAAAAATTTTCTTCTCTCAAATTGTCTCCTTTCACCTCCTTTCCTGCTCTCTAGCAATGTTCTGTTGTCTGCTTTCATTTTCACTGTCTGCCCCCACCCCCTCACCTCCTTTGCCCCCTCCTCTGGGCCCCCTCCTCTTTCTGCAGCCTTTCTACTGTTACTCCTTGGCTCCTCCTTACTGCTGTCTTTCTGCCACAACCCTGATCTTCCTGTAGGAAAGATCTACACCTAGCCTTCTCGGACAAGGGCGAAAAATCTCGGAGGGCCCGTGTGCAAGGTGCGCACGCTAAAGATCCCTTGGTGGTCTAAGATCGATA
>NW_004798882.1:24452-33184 GCF_000002075.1 Aplysia californica | reverse complement strand
AAAAACACCTCTCTTACCCCTCCCCTTTCCTTTACAAGGGTATGGGGCGGACTTTGTTCCCCCAATTCCAGTAACATTATACTTGTATCTGCCTTGAGAAAAGGGACCTTAAGTCACTGGCCTTCTTCTTCAGGGATGCAAAATGATTTTTGAAGAAAAAAAAAAACCAACCTGAAAAAGCTTGAAAAACCTGAAATTTGGCATCCCTGCAAGTCCAGTACGTAAAGGCGGCGTGGAGGGAAAGGAGCCGGCCACCCTACCACAATATAACGCCCAAGGCCCAGGAAGTTGTCTCACTAACAAGGCAATCCCTAATGTCCGCATCGGATGCGGGAACAACTTTACTTTACTTTACTTTCCGTGTTTAAGAAACATGGGAAACACAGCCTGGAGAACAATACCTCAGAGACACACAGTCAGCCTGTTTGTTTGATACTTCACACACATATATATATATATATATATACCAGAGGAAGTTGTTAAAATACCCCAAAAACACACACAGAAAAAACAACAATCCCATCCCCCCCCCAAAAAAACAAAAAAAACCCAACAACAACAAACAAAAACAACCCCTCTTTCTATCTATCTCTCTCTCTCTCTCTCGTTATGCCTCTCTCTCTCTCTCTCTCTCTCTCCCCCTCTCTCTCTCGCTAGGCCTCTTTCTTTCTTTCACTCTCGCTAGGCCACTCTCTTTCTTTCTCTGGGCCTCTCTCTTTCTTTCTCTGGGCCTCTCTCTTTTCTTCCAGCAGCTAAATTATGTACACACTAACATACACACACACACACAAACACACACACACACACAAACAAACACATACACACACACAGACGTACACACAAACACAAACTGACAAGATCTTTCACTGCCTTTATCTGGGTTCCCATTCCTACCTGGGTGAAGCGAGGAAAATTCACGTAACCTTTCCACAAGACACAACGTCGGGCCCCTCACGGGATTCGAACCCACGACCTTACGGTTGCGATGTCAAAGAGCCTAACCGCTGCACCACAGAGGCGGGTAAGCCAATCTCAAGTGACTGAGCAACTCATATTTTTCTACACATTCGTCATATCAGATGAAATTGACTGCTTAGCAACATTCACATAAATTCATAAATATATTGTATACACAAAGCAACTAGTCAAAAGACGGTATACAGCCCTCCACAAAACTCTGCTCATAGTTCTACACTTGATATGACAGTACATATGGAATAGACAATCCACATTTTGCTCAGTTTTAGACTGATTATGGTTAAACCAATCCAAACTTTGCTCACAGTTTTAGACTGATGATCATTTGAACAATTCACACATTGCTCACAGTTTTACACTTATGATTGTTAAAACAATCCACTCCTCACTCATAGTTTTAGATTCATGATTGTCAAAACAATTCACACTTTGCTCACAGTTTTACACTCATGATTGTTAAACAATCCACACTTTGCTCATAGTTTTAGACTGATGATCATTTGAACAATTCACACTTTGCTCACAGTTTTACACTCCTGACTGTTAAAACAATCCACACTTTGCTCACTTTTACACTTATGATTGTTAAAACAATCCACACTTTGCTCATAGTTCTAGATCGATGACCATTTAAACAATTCACACTTTCCTCACAGTTTTACACTCATGACAGTCAAAACAATTCACACTTTGCTCTCGTTCAACACATATATGTCGGTACTAAGACAATTCACACTTTGCTGACAATTTTACACTCATGACCGTTAAAACAATCCACTCTTTGCTCAGTTTTAGATTGATGATCATTTAAACAATACACACTTTGCTCACAGTTTTACACTCATGACTGCTAAAACAATCCACACTTTGCTCATATAGTTGTACACTCATGACTGCTAAAACAATCCACACTTTGGTCACAGTTTTAGATTGATGATCATTTAAACAATTCACACTTTGCTCACAATTTTACACTCATGATTGTTAAAACAATTCACACTTTGCTCACGTTCAACACATATATGTCGGTCCTAAGACAATTCACACTTTGCTCATATAGTTTTACACTCATGACTGCTAAAACAATCCACACTTTGCTCATAGTTCTAGACTGATGACCTCATTAAGATTTAAGACAATCCATAGTATGTCTGAGGAAGGAACACCGGATCAGAATGACTCTGTCTATACTGATGACCTCATTAAGATTTAAGACAATCCATAGTATGTCTGAGGAAGGAACACCGGATCAGAATGACTCTGTCTATCCACATTTCTGCCCTCTTCCTCCTCCTCATCTTCTGCCAAAGTAAATCCCTGTGTGCTCTCTCCATCAAAGCCACTTTGATATTCCATACTCTCTTGTGCCGACATGTTTTCATCACTGAAGACGTTTTGGTATTCCATGCTTTCATGAGCTACAGATGCTTGTTCTAAGGTCTGAGTCCTGTCGGGATCAGTATGGCAGTCCGATATGTCATCTCTGTCGCTGTCTGTACCGATGGGTGGATAGGCGGAGCCCGTGAGGTGTGGGAGGAGGGTGGAAGTACCGGAGGAAGAAGAGGATGACGATGTCTGGTTGGTGAAGAGAGGGAAGCGGGGAGGGTCCGACAGCAACTGGTCTCCCATGGGAAGGGCAGGGGACGGGACTAGTGGCATCTGATTGGTGGAGGGAGGGGTTGGGGGCGGGACTAGTGACATCTGATTGGTGGAGGGAGGGGTGGGGGCGGCCTGTGGCTGCTGCTGTCTGTGCTGTTGTGACATGAGCTGCTGATGCTGCTGTTGTTGCTGTAGTGGAATGTGCTGTTGCTGCTGTTGTGACAAGAGTTGTTGTTGCTGCTGTTCATGCTGTTGTGACATGTGCTGTTGATGCTGCTGTTGCTGAATACACTGCTGCTGCTCTCCTTGGTCTTCTCCCCAATCACCAGCACCACTGGTCGCAGCCGCAGTAGCAGCATCACGGCCAGCTCTACTAGCGCTGAGGACGGTCAATCCTTCAGTCTGCTGCTGCTGCTGCTGCTGATGGTTTACGAAGCCGTCTGATGAGCTGTTGGCTGCTGTCGCGTCGTGGGTGGCGATGGTGAAGGTGTCTGCGCTGTTGTTGCTGTTGTCATTGATGATTGCAGAAGCAGCAGTGGCGGTGGTGGTGGTGGGGATGATGCTGCTGACACCAAAGTTGTCCCCACCGGTCTGAACGCCGCGACCAGACTCGCCGACAGACGCACACGTGGACGTGATTGTAGAAGGTATTGAGGGGGCGGTGGAGGTGAATGTGAAGGAGGAGGAGGAGGATGTGGTGAAAGAAGAGGTGAAGGAGGAAGAGTCAGAGATGACTAGAGCCGATTGGACATGCTGTGATGCCAATAAGCCTGGAGTAGAAGAGAAGGGGGAGGAGGAGGAGGAGGAGGAAGAAGAGGTTGTGGTGGTGGTGGTGGGGAGCAGAGAGGAAGCCACTGCCCCTCGCACCGCACTCAACGACGACGCTACCGTAGATGAGGATGTCATCACTTCCGCTTGCGGTGGTCTAGCTGACGAGCCCGACGGCACCGAAGTGACAGACGAGACCACAACTTCTGCCCCACCGACGGCCGGTACCGTAGCTTCAGCCTGTCTCCTGAGCGACATTTCCGCCGTGGCCTCAAAACCTCTCGCACCTCCTGCAGGATCGGAGTTTGGGTCAGAGTTGTTGCCACTCGCGTCATCCAGCTGCATGCCATGTGGCGCAGCGCTTTCACTCGCCACTTCCAGCCTGTCTTGCCGCACGCCGTGCACCGCGTTTTCACTCGCTACACCGGGTCCATCTTGCACTGGGCCACCCAACGACCCCATAACCGCCGACAACACAGCATCGGCTTCGGTAGTCTCAGCAACTCTCTGTGCAGTTCCAACCATCGCTGACCCCCCACCCACCAGCCCTGTCTGCACAGGCAAAATCCCCACAGGAGTGAGAGAGGAGGAGGAGGAGGAGGAGGGTGAGACTGTCATCTGTCGCACGGAGGCGGAGGAGGAGGAGGAGGAGGAAGAGGAGGCTCCTCCCTGCTGCATGGAAGAGGAGGTGGGCGGCTGGCGGATGGACGTGGAGGAGTGGCTGGAGTAGTGCAGCTGCAGATCCTGGGGCCGGGCAAACGTGTCGCCGCAGTTACCGCAGATGTACGGACGATCCTGTCGGTGGGAAGAGGAGAAAAGAGTTTTAGTTTTTTACTAAGTTGTTCTTTTTTTTTTTAGAAGAGGTTTTACGGCGCTCGCAACTGCATAAAGTCATATGAGCGCCAGAAGATTAGAGGTGTTACAAGAGAGTAACAAACATAAAAAAGAACGGGAGATAGGCACGACAGATGTTTGATAGGAAAGAAAAAGCAAACCACACCAGAGCACCCACCAAGAGTTTTAAGGTACTTGCAATACAATAAGGTCATATAAGTGCCGAAGATTAGTGGTGTTACAAGAGAGGAACAAACACAAACGTGTCGCCGCAGTTACCACAGATGTACGGACGATCCTGTCGGTGGGAAGAGGAGAAAAGATTTTTAGTTTTAGTAAAAGTTTCTAGTCACTAGCAATACCCTCGTACAATAAGGTAATATAAGAAGCTAAAGATCAAAGGTGTTACTAGAGAGGAACAAATACAAATGTGTCGCCGCAGTTACCGCAGATGTACGGACGATCCTGAATGTGAGAAGATAAGAAAAGATTTTTAGTTTTTTAAAAAGTTTTTCTTTTTTTTTTAGAAGAGGTTTTACGGCACTTGCAACTGCATAAAGTCATATGAGCGCCAGAAGATTACAGGTGTTACAAGAGAGTAGCAAACATAAAAAAGAAGAAGGGGAGATAAGGATGATAGATGTTTGATAGGAAAGAAGGAGCAAACCACACCAGAGCAAACACACCCGCCAACCACCCACTTACTAGTAAGAGTTTTACGGTACTTGCAATACAATAAGGTCATATAAGATGCTAAAGATTAGTGGTGTTACAAGAGAGGAACAAATACAAACGTGTCGCCACAGTTACCGCAGATGTATGGACGATCCTATCGGTGGGAACAGGAGAAAAGATTTTAAGTTTTTTTTTAAAGTTTTTTTTTTTTTTACGTCACTTGCAATACAATAAGGTACTGAAAGATAAGAGATGTTACAAGAGAGAAACAAACACAGTTGCCGCAGATGTATGGATGATCCTGACCCAGGGAAGATAAGAAAAGATCTTTAGTTTTTTAAAAAGTTTTTTTCTATGTCACTTGCAATACAATAAGGTCATATAAGATGCTAAAGATTAGTTAGTGGTGTTACAAGAGAGGAACAAACACAAATGTGTTGCCATAGTTACCGCAGATGTATGGGCGATCCTGACCCAGGGAAAATGAGAAAAGATCTTTAGCTTTAGTAAAAGTTTCTACGTCACTTGCAATACAATAAGGTCATATAAGTGCCGAAGGTTAGAGGTGTTACCAACCTGTTCAGGAGTAAACAGGTGTGTGCGTAGAGCACGGTCGTTGGTGAAGCCAGCATCACAGAACTCACACACACACACAACTGTACCAACCTGTCCATGAGTAAGCAGGAGTGTGCGTAGAGCACTGTCGGTGGTGAACCCAGCATCACAGAACTCACACACACACACACACACACACACACACAGACACACACACACAGACACAGACACGCACACAACTGTACCAACCTGTCCATGAGTAAGCAGGTGTGTGTGTAGAGCACGGTCGTTGGTGAACCCAGCATCACAGAACCCACACACACACACACACACACAGCTGTACCAACCTGTCCATGAGTAAGCAGGTGTGTGCATAGAGCTCGGTCGTTGGTGAAGCCAGCATCACAGAACTCTCTCACACACACACACACACACACACACTAACAACTGTACCAACCTGTCCATGAGTAAGCAGGTGTGTGCGTAGAGCTCGGTCGTTGGTGAACCCAGCATCACAGAACTGACACACATAGGGGCGAGGCTCCGCATGGCTTAGCAGGTGGCGCTGGGGGACAGAGATAAGATAAGATAAGATAAGATAAGATAGACAATACAAGACAAGACAAGGTAAGATAAGATAAGATAAGATAAGACAAGACAAGACAAGATTTAAGATAAGGTAAGATAATATAAGATTAGGTACGGTAAGGTAAGATAAGATGAGATAAGATAAGATAAGATGAGATAAGATAAGATAAGATAGTACTTTACTATCCCAGAGGGAAATCTTTCTAGGCTGTACAACTGTACAGGACTGTAAAAACAGTTATACATAAAAAATTTGAATTATATATTACTCTCATTACAAATTTAATATTGAAAAGAGAAGTAAAGCAGACAAAATGTACATTTACATCAATGCATCATTCAACCACATGCAGGAATTCAATTACAAGACCTTTGGAGTTATATAGATACATACTCTAAAGAATAACACACATCTATGCTCATTCTGACAAAAGCCTTATATGCTAGATGGTAAAAAACTTCTTTTATATCTTTCTTTCTTTCTTTTTTGGAGGTACATATCTGCCGCTGCGTGATCTTACAATTTACGTGGAAAGGGGGTGGGATGGGTCGTTTATAATGCTTTATATCTCTTTTATACGTGTGGTGTTATACATTTCATCAATTCTATTAAAATCATATCCAAAGATCTAGAATTGATGAAATGTAGCAATACACATCAGTAGACGCACAACACATACATCTGAAACCAGGCGACCCCCCTCCTCAATCAATCTCATAAATCTTGACTTTTATTCAAGATAAAAACGTATTTAAAAAAAATCAAAAGCAAGATAAAAGAACAAGCTTTGAGATAATACCAACAACCCATATGCCCAAAAATTGACAAGCGCCTGATTCCACCGCGTCTTGACAAATTTGTTCACAATACGCCATCATGTTTTAACTATTTGTTCACCATACACGCCATCATGTTTTAACTATTTGTTCACCACACGCCATCATGTTTTAACTATTTGTTCACCATACGCCATCATGTTTTAACTATTTGTTCACCATACGCCATCATGTTTTAACTATTTGTTCACAATACACCATCATGTTTTAACTATTTGTTCACAATACACCATCATGTTTTAACTATTTGTTCACCATACACCATCATGTTTTAACTATTTGTTCACCATACGCCATCATGTTTTAACTATTTGTTCACCATACGCCATCATGTTTTAACTATTTGTTCACAATACACCATCATGTTTTAACTATTTGTTCACCATACACCATCATGTTTTAACTATTTGTTCACCATACACCATGTTTTAACTATTTATTCATCGTACACCGTCATGTCTGAACTATTTGTTCACCATATCGAGACATCCAGTGTTTTCTTGTCTTGTCTCCATTTTTAACAACAGTGAAAAAAGTTCATAACAAAGAGTGAGCTTTCGAAGAAGTCACATTTTCACTGTAAAAAAAGATGGAGATAGGACAAGAAAGCACTGAGGTCTCGATATGCCATCATGTCTCAACAATTTGTTCAATGTTTAAACTATCTGTTCACAATTATGATTTTTCATCACCAAATGTCATCATGACTAAACTATCTGTTTACCCTATATGTCATTGCAAGAAAGCACTGAGGTTGCGATATATAGCCATCGCAAATGTCATCATGACTAAACTATCTGATCTTTCATCCCCAAATGTCTTAATGACTAAACTATCTGTTTACCATATATTTAGTCATCGCGAAACCAGCATCACAGAACTGACACACACACTCACACGCACACACACACACAAGTGTTTACCTTAAGCAGCTCCAGAGAAGGGAACGCCTTGTCACACAGACCACAGCTGTGAGCCCTCGTCACTGACGGCAAAGATGGCACTGACAGTGGCACCGCTGTCACATTTGTCACTGACGACGGCACTATTGACACACTTGTCACTGGCACAGTCGACAGAGGCAGCGCGGCCACTTCCGCTGCAGGCAATGACAACGACACTGTCGTCGCAGCAGTTGGCATAGAAGTTGACGCCACAGCGACAGTCTGACACAGAGGCGGCGGCGGTGCTGACGTGAGACTCACAGCAGCAGCAGTCAGTTCTGTCACCGACTGACCTGTCACAAGTGGTGACGACGACGACGATGACGACACTGTAGTCGGGTAACGAGCGGCGCGTGGCGGTGATGCTGCCACCTCTGATCCACCACCCACGGCCCGTGTCAGAGGCGGGGGATCCGAGCTCAACGACATCTTCGACGCCTCCAAGTTCTTGAACAACGCCACGGGCAGAATGGCTGCAGCTGTCGTCCCCGTCGCCACAGCAACAGACGGAGGAGAAGAAGAAGCAGACAATGACGTTGACATCAGTGGAACTACAGCAGCAGCAACAGCAGCAGTGGCAGCATTTGTCATCGTTGTCGTTGTTGCTGTTGTCGTCATCATCGTCACGCCAGAGCTCCCCCCAGAGTTGCTTTTCTCTTCGTCGATGACCAGAAGCCCCTCCGACTCGGGCTCAGGGTCGCCCGATTGAGCGGCCGCGCTGTGAGCCAGCCCCAAACGCGCCCGCTTGGCCAGGGACTGCCGGAGGCTTTCGTTGAGGTGCGGGGTGAAGAGCAGCGTGGCCTTCTCCGTCACGGGCTGGTGCGAGATCTTGCGCTTGTACGCCGGGCGCTGCGGCCGCGCCACGCCACTGCTAGAGCCACCGGCGCCGCCCAGAGCTGAGGAACACAATGTCAGGCCAGATACAATAATAATGACAATAACTAATAATAAAAA